>NC_068424.1:86520150-86557650 GCF_023373465.1 Oncorhynchus keta
GACCAGCAGATGAATGTGTTTGACCAGCAGATGAATGTGTTTGACCAGCAGAGTAATGTGTTTGACCAGCAGAGTAATGTGTTTGACCAGCAGAGTAATGTGTTTGACCAGCAGATGAATGTGTTTGACCAGCAGATGAATGTGTTTGACCAGCAGATTAATGTGTTTGACCAGCAGATGAATGTGTTTGACCAGCAGATTAATGTGTTTGACCAGCAGATTAATGTGTTTGACCAGCAGATGAATATGTTTGACCAGCAGTACAGCAGTGTGTTTAGAAAAATAGAGGTGGCGTTCTGAAACAGTTCTGTGAATTAGTCGGCAGGTTATGGTTGACTGAAGGGGCTAGGGGTTATGGGCTAGGGGCTAGAGGTTAGGGGCTAGAGGTTAGGGGCTAGGGGTTAGAGTTTAGAGGTTAGGGGATAGAGGTTAGGGGATAGAGGTTAGGGGATAGAGGTTAGGGGCTAGAGGTTAGGGGTTAGAGGCTAGGGGCTAGAGGTTAGGGGTTAGAGGTTAGGGGATAGAGGTTAGGGGTTAGAGGCTAGGGGTTATAGGTTAGGGGTTAGGGGCTAGGGGTTAGGGCTGTGTGAAGGGGTTCGGGGTTAAGGCTGTGTGGAGGGGTTAGGGATTAGGGCTGTGTGAAGGGGTTAGGGGGCTAGGGTTTAGGGCTGTGTGAAGGGGTTAGGGATTAGGGCTGTGTGAAGGGGTTAGGGGTTAGGGCTGTGTGGAGGAGCTAGGGGTTAGGGGCTAGGAGCTAGAGGTTAGGGGCTAGGGGTTAGGGGTCATGGCTGTGTGGAGGGGTGTTGTCTGTAAACACACACCGGGAGGCCAGGCACATACCCAGCTAACAATTCTAGGGCGAGAGAACGTTTTTGTAATGTTTGGGTGTCCAGTTTTCTGCCTGTTAGGGGGAACATTCTATGTCAACAAAATCTTTCTGAGAACCTTTTTAAGCACATTTTGTCATTAGAGATTGACAACATTCCCTTAACGTTAAACAGAGCATAACCATGGTTACCATGCTCTCAGAATATCCTACATGAATGCTTTAGACACGGTTCAAGAACATTGTCCAGGTTTCTGTGAATCAGTAGTCATGATGTCACTGGATGGTCCCAAATAATTGTTTTCATTACTGTTACCAAGTCAATCAAGGCCCTGATTGGTGAACCACTGATCCATTCATCACTCTTCATCTGTTGTCCAGAGATAACTAACCATACCATTCATCTGTTGTCCAGAGATAACCAACCGTACCATTCATCTGTTGTCCAGAGATAACTAACCGTACCATTCATCTGTTGTCCAGAGATAACTAACCGTACCATTCATCTGTTGTCTAGAGATAACTAACCTTACCATTCATCTGTTGTCCAGAGATAACTAACCTTACCATTCATCTGTTGTCTAGAGATAACTAACCGTACCATTCATCTGTTGTCCAGAGATAACTAACCTTACCATTCATCTGTTGTCCAGAGATAACTAACCATCCATTCATCTGTTGTCTAGAGATAACTAACCGTACCATTCATCTGTTGTCTAGAGATAACTAACCTTACCATTCATCTGTTGTCTAGAGATAACTAACCATACCATTCATCTGTTGTCTAGAGATAACTAACCATACCATTCATCTGTTGTCTAGAGATAACTAACCATACCATTCATCTGTTGTCTAGAGATAACTAACCGTACCATTCATCTGTTGTCCAGAGATAACTAACCGTACCATTCATCTGTTGTCTAGAGATAACTAACCTTACCATTCATCTGTTGTCCAGAGATAACTAACCGTACCATTCATCTGTTGTCCAGAGATAACTAACCGTACCATTCATCTGTTGTCTAGAGATAACTAACCATACCATTCATCTGTTGTCCAGAGATAACTAACCGTACCATTCATCTGTTGTCCAGAGATAACTAACCGTACCATTCATCTGTTGTCTAGAGATAACTAACCGTACCATTCATCTGTTGTCCAGAGATAACTAACCTTACCATTCATCTGTTGTCTAGAGATAACTAACCATACCATTCATCTGTTGTCTAGTGATAACTAACCATGTTCATCTGTTGTGTGTGATAACTGTGTGTACCATTCATCTGTTGTCTAGAGATAACTAACCATGTTCATCTGTTGTCTGAGATAACTAACCAACCATTCATCTGTTGTCTATCTGAGATAGTCTGCCATTCATCTTGAGCCCAGCTTCTCTGTTGTTTTCATCTGTTGTCTGAGATATAACTAACCTGACCATTCATCTGTTGTCTAGATAGAAGATGGTAACCATGCCATTTCTGGATACTTGAGACTGCAACCAGCAGATTCATCTGTTTGAGATAGCAACCATGATTCATCTGTTGTCTAGACCAGCAGATGACCATTCATCTGTTGTCCAGAGATGAATGTGTTTGACCATTCATCTGTTGTCTAGAGATAACTGACCAGCAGATTCATCTGTTGTCCAGAGATAATAACCATGACCATTCATCTGTTGTCTAGAGATAACTGACCAGCAGATTCATCTGTTTGACCAGCAGATGAATAACCTTGACCATCTGTTGTCAGAGATAATAATATGTTGTCTAGAGATTGACCAGCAGATGAATGTGTTTGACCAGCAGATGAATGTGTTTGACCAGCAGATGAATATGTTTGACCAGCAGATTAATGTGTTTGTCCAGCAGATAATAACCATACCATTCATCTGATGTCTGAGTTTACCATTCACCAGCAGATTCATCTGTTGTCTAGAGATAATGAATGTGTTTGTCTAGAGATAATGTGTTTGACCAGCATCTGTTGTGAGATAACTGACCAGCAGATTCATCTGTTTGAGATAACCAGCAGATAATGTGTTTGACCAGCATCTGATGTCTAGAGATAACTGACCAGCAGATGAATGTGTTGACCAGCAGATGAATGTTCATTTGACCAGCAGATAATAACCATGACCAGCAGATGAATGTGTTTGACCAGCAGATGAATTCATCTGTTGACCAGCAGATGAATGTGTTTGACCAGCAGATTCATCTGTTTGACCAGCAGATGAATATGTTTGACCAGCAGTACAGCATTCATCTGTGTGTTTAGAAAACTAACCATACCATTCATCTGTTGTCTAGAGATAACTAACCAACCATTCATCTGTTGAGAGATAACTAACCAGCAGGTTATTCATCTGTTGTCTGAGATAACTAACTACCATTCATCTGTTGTCTAGAGATAACTAACCTTACCATTCATCTGTTAGAGATAACTAACCATACTAGGGGTTAGAGTTTACCAGTTGTCCAGAGATTAACCATACCATTCATCTGTTGTCTAGAGGTTATTCATCTGTTGTCTAGAGATTAACCTACCATAGATCTTAGGGGAGATTAGAGGTTAGGGGTTCAGAGATAACTAACCATACCATTCTGTTGTCCAGAGATAACTAACCTTACCATTCATCTGGTTAGAGGTTAGGGGATAGAGGTTAGAGATAACTAGGGGCCATTCATCTGTTGTCCAGAGATAGGTTACCATTCATCTGTTGTCTAGAGATAACTAACCATACCATTCATCTGTTGTCTAGAAGGGGATAACTAACCATACCATTCATCTGTTGTCTAGAGATAACTAACCATACCATTAGGGTTGTCTGAGATAACTAACCATAATTCATCTGTTAGGGGCTAGGGTACCATTCATCTGTTGTGAAGGGGTTAGGTCTAGAGATTAACCATACCATTCATCTGTGTGAAGGGGTTAGGGTAACTAACCATACCTTCATCTGGTCTAGGAGCTAGGTCTAGAGATTAGGGTCTAGAGATAACTAACCATACCAGCTAGAGGTTGTCCAGAGATAACTAACCGCTAGGGGTTCAGGGGTCTGGCTGTGTGGAGGGGATAACTAACCGTCTGTAGAGATAACAACCGGGAGGCCAGGATAACACCATACCCAGCTAGAGATAACAATTCAGGGTCTAGAGAACGTTTTCTGTAATAACTTTGATTCATCTGTGTCCAGTAACTAACCATACCATTCATCTGCCTGTTAGAGATAACTAACCATTCATCTGTTGTCTAGAGATATGTTGTCAGAGATAACAAAATTCATCTTTGTCTGAGATACCTACCATTCATCTGTTGTCTAGAGATAACTACATCTTTGTCATTAGAGATTGACAACATTCCCTTAATCTGTTGTCCAGAGATAACCATGGTTACCATTCATCTGTTGTCTAGAGATAACTAACCTACCATTCATGCTTTAGACACGGTTCAAGAACATTGTCCATCTGTTTCTGTGAATCAGTTGTCTAGAGATGTCACATTCATCTGTTGTCCCAGAGATAACTAACCATTTTCATTACTGTTGTCCAGAGATAACTAACCATAATTCATCTGTTGTCTAGGCCCTGATTGAGATAACCACTGATCCATTCATCACTCTTCATCTGTTGTCCAGAGATAACCAACCTTACCATTCATCTGTTGTCTAGAGATAACTAACCTTACCATTCATCTGTTGTCTAGAGATAACTAACCATACCATTCATCTGTTGTCCAGAGATAACTAACCTTACCATTCATCTGTTGTCCAGAGATAACTAACCTTACCATTCATCTGTTGTCTAGAGATAACTAACCATACCATTCATCTGTTGTCAGAGATTGTCCAGAGATAACTAACCTTACCATTCATCACTCTTTATCTGTTGTCCAGAGATAACTAACCGTACCATTCATCTGTTGTCCAGAGATAACTAACCATACCATTCATCTGTTGTCCAGAGATAACTAACCATACCATTCATCTGTTGTCTAGAGATAACTAACCGTACCATTCATCTGTTGTCTAGAGATAACTAACCATACCATTCATCTGTTGTCTAGAGATAACTAACCTTACCATTCATCTGTTGTCTAGAGATAACTAACCATACCATTCATCTGTTGTCTAGAGATAACTAACCATACCATTCATCTGTTGTCTAGAGATAACTAACCGTACCATTCATCTGTTGTCTAGAGATAACTAACCGTACCATTCATCTGTTGTCCAGAGATAACTAACCATACCATTCATCTGTTGTCTAGAGATAACTAACCTTACCATTCATCTGTTGTCTAGAGATAACTAACCTTACCATTCATCTGTTGTCTAGAGATAACTAACCGTACCATTCATCACTCTTCATCTGTTGTCTAGAGATAACTAACCTTACCATTCATCTGTTGTCTAGAGATAACTAACCGTACCATTCATCACTCTTCATCTGTTGTCTAGAGATAACTAACCTTACCATTCATCTGTTGTCTAGAGATAACTAACCTTACCATTCATCTGTTGTCTAGAGATAACTAACCATACCATTCATCTGTTGTCTAGAGATAACTAACCATACCATTCATCTGTTGTCTAGAGATAACTAACCGTACCATTCATCTGTTGTCTAGAGATAACTAACCATACCATTCATCTGTTGTCTAGAGATAACTAACCGTACCATTCATCTGTTGTCTAGAGATAACTAACCTTACCATTCATCTGTTGTCTAGAGATAACTAACCATACCATTCATCTGTTGTCCAGAGATAACTAACCGTACCATTCATCTGTTGTCTAGAGATAACTAACCTTACCATTCATCTGTTGTCTAGAGATAACTAACCGTACCATTCATCTGTTGTCTAGAGATAACTAACCATACCATTCATCTGTTGTCTAGAGATAACTAACCATACCATTCATCTGTTGTCCAGAGATAACTAACCGTACCATTCATCTGTTGTCTAGAGATAACTAACCTTACCATTCATCTGTTGTCTAGAGATAACTAATTCCATAGATAACCATTCATCTGTTGTCTAGAGATAACTAACCATACCATTCATCTGTTGTCTAGAGATAACTAACCATACCATTCATCTGTTGTTGTAGAGATAACTAACCATACCATTCATTCTCTGTTGTCTAGAGATAACTAACCTTACCATTCATCTGTTGTCTAGAGATAACTAACCTTACCATTCATCTGTTGTCTAGAGATAACTAACCATACCATTCATCTGTTGTCTAGAGATAACTAACCATACCATTCATCTGTTGTCTAGAGATAACTAACCTTACCATTCATCTGTTGTCTAGAGATAACTAACCTTACCATTCATCTGTTGTCTAGAGATAACTAACCATACCATTCATCTGTTGTCTAGAGATAACTAACCTTACCATTCATCTGTTGTCTAGAGATAACTAACCTTACCATTCATCTGTTGTCCAGAGATAACTAACCATACCATTCATCTGTTGTCCAGAGATAACTAACCGTACCATTCATCTGTTGTCCAGAGATAACTAACCATACCATTCATCTGTTGTCTAGAGATAACTAACCATACCATTCATCTGTTGTCTAGAGATAACTAACCATACCATTCATCTGTTGTCTAGAGATAACTAACCATACCATTCATCTGTTGTCTAGAGATAACTAACCTTACCATTCATCTGTTGTCTAGAGATAACTAACCATACCATTCATCTGTTGTCTAGAGATAACTAACCGTACCATTCATCTGTTGTCTAGAGATAACTAACCGTACCATTCATCTGTTGTCTAGAGATAACTAACCTTACCATTCATCTGTTGTCTAGAGATAACTAACCTTACCATTCATCTGTTGTCTAGAGATAACTAACCATACCATTCATCTGTTGTCTAGAGATAACTAACCGTACCATTCATCTGTTGTCTAGAGATAACTAACCATACCATTCATCTGTTGTCTAGAGATAACTAACCATACCATTCATCTGTTGTCTAGAGATAACTAACCATACCATTCATCTGTTGTCTAGAGATAACTAACCATACCATTCATCTGTTGTCTAGAGATAACTAACCATACCATTCATCTGTTGTCCAGAGATAACTAACCATACCATTCATCTGTTGTCTAGAGATAACTAACCATACCATTCATCTGTTGTCTAGAGATAACTAACCATACCATTCATCTGTTGTCTAGAGATAACTAACCATACCATTCATCTGTTGTCTAGAGATAACTAACCATACCATTCATCTGTTGTCTAGAGATAACTAACCGTACCATTCATCTGTTGTCCAGAGATAACTAACCTTACCATTCATCTGTTGTCTAGAGATAACTAACCTTACCATTCATCTGTTGTCTAGAGATAACTAACCGTACCATTCATCTGTTGTCTAGAGATAACTAACCATACCATTCATCTGTTGTCTAGAGATAACTAACCATACCATTCATCTGTTGTCTAGAGATAACTAACCGTACCATTCATCTGTTGTCTAGAGATAACTAACCATACCATTCATCTGTTGTCTAGAGATAACTAACCTTACCATTCATCTGTTGTCCAGAGATAACTAACCATACCATTCATCTGTTGTCTAGAGATAACTAACCATACCATTCATCTGTTGTCTAGAGATAACTAACCTTACCATTCATCTGTTGTCCAGAGATAACTAACCGTACCATTCATCTGTTGTCCAGAGATAACTAACCGTACCATTCATCTGTTGTCTAGAGATAACTAACCATACCATTCATCTGTTGTCTAGAGATAACTAACCATACCATTCATCTGTTGTCTAGAGATAACTAACCGTACCATTCATCTGTTGTCTAGAGATAACTAACCATACCATTCATCTGTTGTCCAGAGATAACTAACCATACCATTCATCTGTTGTCTAGAGATAACTAACCGTACCATTCATCTGTTGTCTAGAGATAACTAACCGTACCATTCATCTGTTGTCTAGAGATAACTAACCGTACCATTCATCTGTTGTCTAGAGATAACTAACCATACCATTCATCTGTTGTCTAGAGATAACTAACCTTACCATTCATCTGTTGTCTAGAGATAACTAACCTTACCATTCATCTGTTGTCTAGAGATAACTAACCATACCATTCATCACTCTTCATCTGTTGTCCAGAGATAACTAACCGTACCATTCATCTGTTGTCTAGAGATAACTAACCTTACCATTCATCTGTTGTCTAGAGATAACTAACCATACCATTCATCACTCTTCATCTGTTGTCCAGAGATAACTAACCTTACCATTCATCACTCTTCATCTGTTGTCTAGAGATAACTAACCGTACCATTCATCACTCTTTATCTGTTGTCCAGAGATAACTAACCGTACCATTCATCTGTTGTCCAGAGATAACTAACCTTACCATTCATCTGTTGTCCAGAGATAACTAACCTTACCATTCATCTGTTGTCTAGAGATAACTAACCATACCATTCATCTGTTGTCTAGAGATAACTAACCATACCATTCATCTGTTGTCTAGAGATAACTAACCGTACCATTCATCTGTTGTCTAGAGATAACTAACCTTACCATTCATCTGTTGTCTAGAGATAACTAACCATACCATTCATCTGTTGTCCAGAGATAACTAACCATACCATTCATCTGTTGTCTAGAGATAACTAACCTTACCATTCATCTGTTGTCCAGAGATAACTAACCTTACCATTCATCTGTTGTCTAGAGATAACTAACCATACCATTCATCTGTTGTCTAGAGATAACTAACCATACCATTCATCTGTTGTCTAGAGATAACTAACCTTACCATTCATCTGTTGTCTAGAGATAACTAACCTTACCATTCATCTGTTGTCTAGAGATAACTAACCATACCATTCATCTGTTGTCTAGAGATAACTAACCATACCATTCATCTGTTGTCTAGAGATAACTAACCATACCATTCATCTGTTGTCCAGAGATAACTAACCGTACCATTCATCTGTTGTCTAGAGATAACTAACCTTACCATTCATCTGTTGTCTAGAGATAACTAATATATTCATCATTTAGAGATAACTAACTTTTCATCTGTTGTCAGAGATAACTAACTTACATTCATCTGTTGTCTAGAGATAACTAACCATACATTCATCTGTTGTCCAGAGATAACTAACCATTCATCTGTTGTCCAGAGATACCATTCATCTGTTGTCTAGAGATAACTAACCATACCATTCATCTGTTGTCTAGAGATAACTAACCATACCATTCATCTGTTGTCTAGAGATAACTAACCATACCATTCATCTGTTGTCCAGAGATAACTAACCATACCATTCATCTGTTGTCTAGAGATAACTAACCATACCATTCATCTGTTGTCTAGAGATAACTAACCTTACCATTCATCTGTTGTCTAGAGATAACTAACCATTCATCCATTTGTCATAACAACCATCCATTCATCTGTTGTCCAGAGATAACTAACCATTCATCTGTTGTCTACCATTCATCTGTTGTCTAGAGATAACTAACCATACCATTCATCTGTTGTCCAGAGATAACTAACCGTACCATTCATCTGTTGTCTAGAGATAACTAACCTTACCATTCATCTGTTGTCTAGAGATAACTAACCTTACCATTCATCTGTTGTCTAGAGATAACTAACCTGTACCATTCATCTGTTGTCCAGAGATAACTAACCATACCATTCATCTGTTGTCCAGAGATAACTAACCATACCATTCATCTGTTGTCTAGAGATAACTGTTCATCTGTTGTCCAGAGATAACTAACCAACCATTCATCTGTTGTCAGAGATAACTCATCACCATTCATTCTGTTGTCCAGAGATAACTAACCATACCATTCATCTGTTGTCTAGAGATAACTAACCATACCATTCATCTGTTGTCCAGAGATAACTAACCATACCATTCATCTGTTGTCTAGAGATAACTAACCATACCATTCATCTGTTGTCCAGAGATAACTAACCATACCATTCATCTGTTGTCTAGAGATAACTAACCATACCATTCATCTGTTGTCCAGAGATAACTAACCGTACCATTCATCTGTTGTCCAGAGATAACTAACCGTACCATTCATCTGTTGTCTAGAGATAACTAACCTGTACCATTCATCTTCATTGTCTAGAGATAACTAACCATACCATTCATCTGTTGTCTAGAGATAACTAACCATACCATTCATCTGTTGTCCAGAGATAACTAACCATTCCATTCATCTGTTGTCTAGAGATAACTAACCATACCATTCATCTGTTGTCTAGAGATAACTAACCATACCATTCATCTGTTGTCTAGAGATAACTAACCATACCATTCATCTGTTGTCCAGAGATAACTAACCTTACCATTCATCACTCATCTGTTGTCCAGAGATAACCAACCCATTCACCATTCATCACTCTTCGTCTGTTGTCCAGAGATAACTAACCATACCATTCATCTGTTGTCCAGAGATAACTAACCATACCATTCATCTGTTGTCCAGAGATAACTACCATTCATCTGTTGTCCAGAGATAACTAACCATACCATTCATCTGTTGTCCAGAGATAACTAACCATACCATTCATCTGTTGTCTAGAGATAACTAACCATACCATTCATCACTTTCTAGAGATAACTCTGTTGTCCAGAGATAACTAACCATACCATTCATCTGTTGTCTAGAGATAACTAACCATACCATTCATCTGTTGTCCAGAGATAACTAACCTTACCATTCATCTGTTGTCCAGAGATAACTAACCTTACCATTCATCTGTTGTCTAGAGATAACTAACCGTACCATTCATCTGTTGTCTAGAGATAACTAACCATACCATTCATCTGTTGTCTAGAGATAACAGAGATAATCTAACAGAGATAACTAACCGTACCATTCATCTGTTGTCTAGAGATAACTAACCATACCATTCATCTGTTGTCTAGAGATAACTAACCGTACCATTCATCTGTTGTCCAGAGATAACTAACCGTACCATTCATCTGTTGTCCAGAGATAACTAACCATTCATCTGTTGTCTAGATAACTAACCATCCATTCATCTGTTGTCCAGAGATAACTAACACCATTCATCTGTTGTCTAGAGATAACTAACCATACCATTCATCTGTTGTCTAGAGATTGTCTAGAGATAACTAACCATACCATTCATCTGTTGTCCAGAGATAACTAACCATACCATTCATCTGTTGTCCAGAGATAACTAACCATACCATTCATCTGTTGTCTAGAGATAACTAACCATACCATTCATCTGTTGTCTAGAGATAACTAACCGTACCATTCATCTGTTGTCTAGAGATAACTAACCTACCATTCATCTGTTGTCTAGAGATAACTAACCATACCATTCATCTGTTGTCCAGAGATAACTAACCATACCATTCATCTGTTGTCTAGAGATAACTAACCATACCATTCATCTGTTGTCAGAGATTCATCTCTGTTGTCTAGAGATAACTAACCATACCATTCATCTGTTGTCTAGAGATAACTAACCATACCATTCATCTGTTGTCTAGAGATAACTAACCGTACCATTCATCTGTTGTCTAGAGATAACTAACCATACCATTCATCTGTTGTCTAGAGATAACTAACCTTACCATTCATCTGTTGTCTAGAGATAACTAACCATCCATTCATCTGTTGTCTAGAGATAACTAACCTTACCATTCATCTGTTGTCCAGAGATAACTAACCATACCATTCATCTGTTGTCTAGAGATAACTAACCATCCATTCATCTGTTGTCTAGAGATAACTAACCGTACCATTCATCTGTTGTCCAGAGATAACTAACCATACCATTCATCTGTTGTCCAGAGATAACTAACCGTACCATTCATCTGTTGTCTAGAGATAACTAACCGTACCATTCATCTGTTGTCTAGAGATAACTAACCGTACCATTCATCTGTTGTCTAGAGATAACTAACCGTACCATTCATCTGTTGTCTAGAGATAACTAACCTTACCATTCATCTGTTGTCTAGAGATAACTAACCGTACCATTCATCTGTTGTCTAGAGATAACTAACCGTACCATTCATCTGTTGTCCAGAGATAACTAACCTTACCATTCATCTGTTGTCCAGAGATAACTAACCGTACCATTCATCTGTTGTCCAGAGATAACTAACCATACCATTCATCTGTTGTCTAGAGATAACTAACCATACCATTCATCTGTTGTCCAGAGATAACTAACCATACCATTCATCTGTTGTCCAGAGATAACTAACCGTACCATTCATCTGTTGTCTAGAGATAACTAACCGTACCATTCATCTGTTGTCTAGAGATAACTAACCATACCATTCATCTGTTGTCTAGAGATAACTAACCGTACCATTCATCTGTTGTCCAGAGATAACTAACCGTCCATTCATCTGTTGTCCAGAGATAACTAACCTTACCATTCATCTGTTGTCTAGAGATAACTAACCGTACCATTCATCTGTTGTCTAGAGATAACTAACCTTACCATTCATCTGTTGTCTAGAGATAACTAACCTTACCATTCATCTGTTGTCTAGAGATAACTAACCATACCATTCATCTGTTGTCTAGAGATAACTAACCATACCATTCATCTGTTGTCCAGAGATAACTAACCATTCATTCATCTGTTGTCCAGAGATAACTAACCTTACCATTCATCTGTTGTCCAGAGATAACTAACCATACCATTCATCTGTTGTCCAGAGATAACTAACCGTACCATTCATCTGTTGTCTAGAGATAACTAACCTTACCATTCATCTGTTGTCCAGAGATAACTAACCGTACCATTCATCTGTTGTCCAGAGATAACTAACCATACCATTCATCTGTTGTCCAGAGATAACTAACCATACCATTCATCTGTTGTCCAGAGATAACTAACCATACCATTCATCTGTTGTCTAGAGATAACTAACCTTACCATTCATCTTGTCTGTCCAGAGATAACTAACCGTACCATTCATCTGTTGTCCAGAGATAACTAACCGTACCATTCATCTGTTGTCCAGAGATAACTAACCTTACCATTCATCTGTTGTCTAGAGATAACTAACCGTACCATTCATCTGTTGTCTAGAGATAACTAACCGTACCATTCATCTGTTGTCTAGAGATAACTAACCTTACCATTCATCTGTTGTCTAGAGATAACTAACCGTACCATTCATCTGTTGTCCAGAGATAACTAACCGTACCATTCATCACTCTTTATCTGTTGTCCAGAGATAACTAACCTTACCATTCATCTGTTGTCCAGAGATAACTAACCGTACCATTCATCACTCTTTATCTGTTGTCTAGAGATAACTAACCTTACCATTCATCACTCTTCATCTGTTGTCCAGAGATAACTAACCTTACCATTCATCACTCTTCATCTGTTGTCCAGAGATAACTAACCGTACCATTCATCACTCTTTATCTGTTGTCTAGAGATAACTAACCGTACCATTCATCACTCTTCATCTGTTGTCTAGAGATAACTAACCGTACCATTCATCTGTTGTCCAGAGATAACTAACCGTACCATTCATCACTCTTTATCTGTTGTCCAGAGATAACTAACCATACCATTCATCACTCTTTATCTGTTGTCTAGAGATAACTAACCTTACCATTCATCACTCTTCATCTGTTGTCCAGAGATAACTAACCGTACCATTCATCACTTAGATGAATCATTGTTCCATCTAATCACTGAACATCTAAACCACTGAATCATTGAACCACTGAGAATCATTGTTCCATCTAAACCACTGAATCACTGAACATCTAAACCACTGAATCATTGAACCACTGAGAATCATTGTTCCATCTAAACCACTGAATCACTGAACATCTAAACCACTGAATCATTGAACCACTGAGAATCACTGAACCATCTAAACCACGGAATCACTGAACCATCTAAACCACTGAGAATCACTGAACCATCTAAACCACTGAATCATTGACCCATCTAAACCACTGAATCATTGTCCCATCTAAACCACTGAGAATCATTGTTCCATCTAAACCACTGAATCATTGAACCATCTAAACCACTGAGAATCACTGAACCATCTAAACCACTGAATCATTGACCCATCTAAACCACTGAATCATTGTCCCATCTAAACCACTGAGAATCATTGTTCCATCTAAACCACTGAATCATTGAACATCTAAACCACTGAATCATTGAACATCTAAACCACTGAATCATTGAACCATCTAAACCACTGAATCATTGAACCATCTAAACCACTGAATCATTGAACATCTAAACCACTGAATCATTGAACATCTAAACCACTGAATCATTGTTCCATCTAAACCACTGAATCATTGAACCATCTAAACCACTGAATCATTGAACCATCTAAACCACTGAATCATTGAACCATCTAAACCACTGAATCATTGAACATCTAAACCACTGAATCATTGAACATCTAAACCACTGAATCATTGAACATCTAAACCACTGAATCACTGAACCATCTAAACCACAGAGAATCATTGTTCCATCTAAACCACTGAATCATTGAACCATCTAAACCACTGAATCATTGAACCATCTAAACCACTGAATCATGGAACCATCTGAATCACTGAGAATCATTGAACCACTGAGAATCATGGAACCATCTAAACCACTGAATCATTGAACCATCTAAACCACTGAGAATCATTGAACCATCTAAACCACTGAATCATTGAACCATCTAAACCACTGAATCATTGAACCATCTAAACCACTGAATCATTGAACCATCTAAACCACTGAATCATTGAACATCTAAACCACTGAATCATTGAACCATCTAAACCACTGAATCACTGAACCATCTAAACCACTGAATCATGGAACCATCTAAACCACTGAATCACTGAACCATCTAAACCACTGAATCATGGAACCATCTAAACCACTGAATCATTGAACCATCTAAACCACTGAATCATTGAACATCTAAACCACTGAATCATTGAACATCTAAACCACTGAATCACTGAACCATCTAAACCACAGAGAATCATTGTTCCATCTAAACCACTGAATCATTGAACCATCTAAACCACTGAATCATTGAACCATCTAAACCACTGAATCATTGAACCATCTAAACCACAGAGAATCATTGAACCATCTAAACCACTGAATCATTGAACCATCTAAACCACTGAATCATTGAACCATCTAAACCACTGAATCATGGAACCATCTGAATCACTGAGAATCATTGAACCACTGAGAATCATGGAACCATCTAAACCACTGAATCATTGAACCATCTAAACCACTGAGAATCATTGAACCATCTAAACCACTGAATCATTGAACCATCTAAACCACTGAATCATTGAACCACTGAGAATCATTGAACCATCTAAACCACTGAATCATTGAACCATCTAAACCACTGAATCATTGAACCATCTAAACCACAGAGAATCATTGAACCATCTAAACCACTGAGAATCATTGAACCACTGAGAATCATTGAACCATCTAAACCACTGAATCATTGAACCATCTAAACCACTGAATCATTGAACATCTAAACCACTGAATCATTGAACCATCTAAACCACAGAATCATTGAACCATCTAAACCACTGAATCATGGAACCATCTGAATCACTGAACCATCTAAACCACTGAATCATTGAACCATCTAAACCACTGAATCATTGAACCATCTAAACCACTGAATCATTGAACCATCTAAACCACTGAAATCATTGTTCCATCTAAACCACTGAATCATTGAACATCTAAACCACTGAATCATTGAACATCTAAACCACTGAATCATTGAACCATCTAAACCACTGAATCATTGAACCATCTAAACCACTGAATCATTGAACATCTAAACCACTGAATCATTGAACATCTAAACCACTGAATCATTGTTCCATCTAAACCACTGAATCATTGAACCATCTAAACCACTGAATCACTGAACCATCTAAACCACTGAATCATTGAACCATCTAAACCACTGAATCATTGAACCATCTAAACCACTGAATCATTGAACCATCTAAACCACTGAATCATTGAACCATCTAAACCACTGAATCATTGAACATCTAAACCACTGAATCATTGAACATCTAAACCACTGAATCATTGAACCATCTAAACCACTGAGAATCATTGAACCATCTAAACCACTGAATCATTGAACCATCTAAACCACTGAATCATTGAACCATCTAAACCACTGAGAATCATTGAACCATCTAAACCACTGAATCATTGAACCATCTAAACCACTGAATCATTGAACCATCTAAATCACTGAGAATCATCTGAACCACTGAGAATCATGGAACCATCTAAACCACTGAATCATTGAACCATCTAAACCACTGAGAATCATTGAACCATCTAAACCACTGAATCATTGAACCATCTAAACCACTGAATCATTGAACCATCTGAGAATCATTGAACCATCTAAACCACTGAATCATTGAACCATCTAAACCACTGAATCATTGAACCATCTAAACCACTGAATCATTGAACCATCTAAACCACTGAGAATCATTGAACCATCTAAACCACTGAGAATCATTGAACCACTAAACCAAATCATTGAACCATCTAAACCACTGAATCATTGAACATCTAAACCACTGAATCATTGAACCATCTAAACCACTGAATCATTGAACCATCTAAACCACTGAATCATGGAACCATCTGAATCAATCATGAACCATCTAAACCACTGAATCATTGAACCATCTAAACCACTGAGAATCATGGAACCATCTAAACCACTGAGAATCATGGAACCATCTAAACCACTGAATCATTGAACCATGTAAACCACTGAATCATGGAACCATCTAAACCACTGAGAATCATGGAACCATCTAAACCACTGAATCATTGAACCATGTAAACCACTGAATCATTGAACCATCTAAACCACTGAGAATCATGGAACCATCTAAACCACTGAATCATTGAACCATGTAAACCACTGAATCATGGAACCATCTAAACCACTGAATCATTGTCCCGTCTAAACCACTGAATCATTGAACCATGTAAACCACTGAATCATGGAACCATCTAAACCACTGAAATCATTGAACATCTAAACCACTGAATCATTGAACCATCTAAACCACTGAATCATTGAACCATCTAAACCACTGAATATTGAACCATCTGAACCACTGAATCATTGAACCATCTAAACCACTGAATCATTGAACCATCTAAACCACTGAATCATTGAACCATCTAAACCACTGAATCATTGAACCATCTAAACCACTGAATCATTGTTCCATCTAAACCACTGAATCATTGAACATCTAAACCACTGAATCATTGAACCATCTAACCACTGAATCATTGTTCCATCTAAACCACTGAATCATTGAACCATCTAAACCACTGAGAATCATTGAACCATCTAAACCACTGAGAATCATTGAACCATCTAAACCACTGAATCATTGTTCCATCTAAACCACTGAATCATTGAACATCTAAACCACTGAATCACTGAACCACTGAATCATTGTTCCATCTAAACCACTGAATCATTGAACCATCTAAACCACTGAATCATTGAACCACTGAATCATTGAACCATCTAAACCACTCATTGAACCACTGAATCATTGTTCCATCTAAACCACTGAATCATTGAACCATCTAAACCACTGAATCATTGAACCATCTAAACCACTGAATCATTGAACCATCTAAACCACTGAATCATTGAACATCTAAACCACTGAATCATTGAACATCTAAACCACTGAATCATTGAACCATCTAAACCACTGAAATCATTGAACCATCTAAACCACTGAGAATCATTGAACCATCTAAACCACTGAGAATCATTGAACCATCTAAACCACTGAATCATTGAACCATCTAAACCACTGAATCATTGAACCATCTAAACCACTGAATCATTGAACCATCTAAACCACTGAATCATTGAACCATCTAAACCACTGAGAATCATTGAACCATCTAAACCACTGAAATCATTGAACATCTAAACCACTGAATCATTGAACATCTAAACCACTGAATCATTGTTCCATCTAAACCACTGAATCATTGAACCATCTAAACCACTGAATCATTGAACCATCTAAACCACTGAATCATTGAACCATCTAAACCACTGAATCATTGAACATCTAAACCACTGAATCATTGAACCACTGAACCACTGAATCATTGAACCATCTAAACCACTGAATCATTGAACCATCTAAACCACTGAGAATCATTGAACCATCTAAACCACTGAATCATTGAACCATCTAAACCACTGAATCATTGAACCATCTAAACCACTGAATCATTGAACCATCTAAACCACTGAAATCATTGAACCATCTAAACCACTGAATCATTGAACCATCTAAACCACTGAATCATTGAACCATCTAAACCACTGAATCATTGAACCATCTAAACCACTGAATCATTGAACCATCTAAACCACTGAATCATTGAACCATCTAAACCACTGAATCATTGAACCATCTAAACCACTGAATCATTGAACCATCTAAACCACTGAATCATGGAACCATCTAAACCACTGAATCATTGAACCATCTAAACCACTGAATCATTGAACCATCTAAACCACTGAATCATTGAACCATCTAAACCACTGAATCATTGAACCATCTAAACCACATGAACCATCTAAACCACTGAATCATGGAACCATCTAAACCACTGAATCATTGAACCATGTAAACCACTGAATCATGGAACCATCTAAACCACTGAATCATTGTCCCGTCTAAACCACTGAATCATTGAACCATGTAAACCACTGAATCATGGAACCATCTAAACCACTGAATCATTGTCCCGTCTAAACCACTGAATCATTGAACCATGTAAACCACTGAATCATGGAACCATCTAAACCACTGAATCATGGAACCATCTAAACCACTGAATCATTGAACCATGTAAACCACTGAATCATTGTCCCGTCTAAACCACTGAATCATTGAACCATGTAAACCACTGAATCATGGAACCATCTAAACCACTGAATCATTGAACCATCTAAACCACTGAATCATTGAACCATCTAAACCACTGAATCATTGAACCATCTAAACCACTGAATCATTGAACCATCTAAACCACTGAATCATTGAACCATCTAAACCACTGAATCATTGAACCATCTAAACCACTGAATCATTGAACATTGAACCATCTAAACCACTGAATCATTGAACCATCTAAACCACTGAATCATTGAACCATCTAAACCACTGAATCATTGAACCATCTAAACCACTGAATCATTGAACCTAAACCACTGAATCATTGAACCATCTAAACCACTGAATCATTGAACATCTAAACCACTGAATCATTGAACCATCTAAACCACTGAATCATTGAACCATCTAAACCACTGAATCATTGAACCATCTAAACCACTGAATCATTGAACCATCTAAACCACTGAATCATTGAACATCTAAACCACTGAATCATTGAACCATCTAAACCACTGAATCATTGAACATCTAAACCACTGAATCATTGAACCATCTAAACCACTGAATCATTGAACCATCTAAACCACTGAATCATTGAACCATCTAAACCACTGAATCATTGAACCATCTAAACCACTGAATCATTGAACCATCTAAACCACTGAATCATTGAACCATCTAAACCACTGAAATCATTGAACATCTAAACCACTGAATCATTGAACCATCTAAACCACTGAATCATTGAACCATCTAAACCACTGAATCATTGAACCATCTAAACCACTGAATCATTGAACATCTAAACCACTGAATCATTGAACCATCTAAACCACTGAATCATTGAACCATCTAAACCACTGAATCATTGAACCATCTAAACCACTGAATCATTGAACCATCTAAACCACTGAAATCATTGAACCATCTAAACCACTGAATCATTGAACCATCTAAACCACTGAATCATTGAACCATCTAAACCACTGAATCATTGAACCATCTAAACCACTGAAACCACTGAATCATTGAACCATCTAAACCACTGAATCATTGAACCATCTAAACCACTGAATCATTGAACCATCTAAACCACTGAATCATTGAACCATCTAAACCACTGAATCATTGAACCATCTAAACCACTGAATCATTGAACCATCTAAACCACTGAATCATTGAACCATCTAAACCACTGAATCATTGAACCATCTAAACCACTGAGAATCATTGAACCATCTAAACCACTGAATCATTGAACATCTAAACCACTGAATCATTGAACATCTAAACCACTGAATCATTGAACCATCTAAACCACTGAATCATTGAACCATCTAAACCACTGAATCATTGAACCATCTAAACCACTGAATCATTGAACATCTAAACCACTGAATCATTGAACATCTAAACCACTGAATCATTGAACCATCTAAACCACTGAAACCATTGAATCCATCTAAACCACTGAATCATTGAACATCTAAACCACTGAATCATTGAACCATCTAAACCACTGAATCATTGAACCATCTAAACCACTGAATCATTGAACCATCTAAACCACTGAATCATTGAACCATCTAAACCACTGAATCATTGAACCATCTAAACCACTGAATCATTGAACCATCTAAACCACTGAATCATTGAACCATCTAAACCACTGAATCATTGAACCATCTAAACCACTGAATCATTGAACCATCTAAACCACTGAATCATTGAACCATCTAAACCACTGAATCATTGAACCATCTAAACCACTGAATCATTGAACATCTAAACCACTGAATCATTGAACCATCTAAACCACTGAATCATTGAACATCTAAACCACTGAATCATTGAACCATCTAAACCACTGAATCATTGAACCATCTAAACCACTGAATCATTGAAAACCATCTAACCACTAAACCACTGAATCATTGAACCATCTAAACCACTGAAACCATCTAAACCACTGAATCATTGAACCATCTAAACCACTGAATCATTGAACCATCATAAACCACTGAATCATTGAACCATCTAAACCACTGAATCATTGAACCATCTAAACCACTGAATCATTGAACCATGTAAACCACTGAATCATGGAACCATCTAAACCACTGAATCATTGAACCATCTAAACCACTGAATCATTGAACCATCTAAACCACTGAATCATTGTCCCGTCTAAACCACTGAATCATTGAACCATCTAAACCACTGAATCATTGAACCATCTAAACCACTGAATCATTGTTCCAAAACCACTGAATCATTGAACCATCTAAACCACTGAATCATTGAACCATCTAAACCACTGAATCATTGAACCATCTAAACCACTGAATCTAAACCACTGAATCATTGAACCATCTAAACCACTGAATCATTGAACCATCTAAACCACTGAATCATTGAACCATCTAAACCACTGAATCATTGAACCATCTAAACCACTGAATCATTGAACCATCTAAACCACTGAATCATTGAACCATCTAAACCACTGAATCATTGAACATCAAACCACTGAATCATTGAACATCTAAACCACTGAATCATTGAACCATCTAAACCACTGAATCATTGAACCATCTAAACCACTGAATCATTGAACCATCTAAACCACTGAATCATTGAACCATCTAAACCACTGAATCATTGAACCATCTAAACCACTGAATCATTGAACCATCTAAACCACTGAATCATTGAACCATCTAAACCACTGAATCATTGAACCATCTAAACCACTGAATCATTGAACCATCTAAACCACTGAATCATTGTCCCGTCTAAACCACTGAATCATTGAACCATGTAAACCACTGAATCATGGAACCATCTAAACCACTGAATCATTGAACCATCTAAACCACTGAAATCATTGAACCATCTAAACCACTGAATCATTGAACCATCTAAACCACTGAATCATTGAACCATCTAAACCACTGAATCATTGAACCATCTAAACCACTGAATCATTGAACCATCTAAACCACTGAATCATTGAACCATCTAAACCACTGAATCATTGAACATCTAAACCACTGAATCATTGAACATCTAAACCACTGAATCATTGAACCATCTAAACCACTGAATCATTGAACCATCTAAACCACTGAATCATTGAACCATCTAAACCACTGAATCATTGAACCATCTAAACCACTGAATCATTGTTCCATCTAAACCACTGAATCATTGAACCATCTAAACCACTGAATCATTGAACATCTAAACCACTGAATCATTGAACCATCTAAACCACTGAATCATTGAACCATCTAAACCACTGAATCATTGAACCATCTAAACCACTGAATCATTGAACCATCTAAACCACTGAATCATTGAACCATCTAAACCACTGAGAATCATTGTTCCATCTAAACCACTGAATCATTGAACCTATCTAACCATCTAAACCACTGAATCATTGAACCATCTAAACCACTGAATCATTGAACCATCTAAACCACTGAATCATTGAACCATCTAAACCACTGAATCATTGAACCATCTAAACCACTGAATCATTGTTCCATCTAAACCACTGAATCATTGAACCATCTAAACCACTGAATCATTGAACATCTAAACCACTGAATCATTGAACCATCTAAACCACTGAATCATTGAACCATCTAAACCACTGAATCATTGAACCATCTAAACCACTGAATCATTGAACCATCTAAAACCACTGAATCATTGAACCATCTAAACCACTGAATCATTGAACCATCTAAACCACTGAATCATTGAACCATCTAAACCACTGAATCATTGAACCATCTAAACCACTGAATCATTGAACCATCTAAACCACTGAATCATTGAACCATCTAAACCACTGAATCATTGAACATCTAAACCACTGAATCATTGAACCATCTAAACCACTGAATCATTGAACCATCTAAACCACTGAATCATTGAACCATCTAAACCACTGAATCATTGAACCATCTAAACCACTGAATCATTGAACCATCTAAACCACTGAATCATTGAACCATCTAAACCACTGAATCATTGAACCATCTAAACCACTGAATCATTGAACCATCTAAACCACTGAGAATCATTGAACCATCTAAACCACTGAATCATTGAACCATCTAAATCACTGAATCATTGAACCTAAACCATCTAAACCACTGAATCATTGAACCATCTAAACCACTGAATCATTGAACCATCTAAACCACTGAATCATTGAACCATCATTGAACATCTAAACCACTGAATCATTGAACCATCTAAACCACTGAATCATTGAACCATCTAAACCACTGAATCATTGAACCATCTAAACCACCACTGAACCATCTAAACCACTGAATCATTGAACCATCTAAACCACTGAATCATTGAACCATCTAAACCACTGAATCATTGAACCATCTAAACCACTGAATCATTGAACATCTAAAACCACTGAATCATTGAACCATCTAAACCACTGAATCATTGAACCATCTAAACCACTGAAATCATTGAACCATCTAAACCACTGAATCATTGAACCATCTAAACCACTGAATCATTGAACCATCTAAACCACTGAATCATTGAACCATCTAAACCACTGAATCATTGAACCATCTAAACCATTGAACCATCTAAACCACTGAATCATTGAACCATCTAAACCACTGAATCATTGAACATCTAAACCACTGAATCATTGAACCATCTAAACCACTGAAATCATTGAACCATCTAAACCACTGAATCATTGAACAAACCACTCATTGAACATCTAAACCACTGAATCATTGAACCATCTAAACCACTGAATCATTGAACCATCTAAACCACTGAATCATTGAACCATCTAAACCACTGAATCATTGAACCATCTAAACCACTGAATCATTGAACCATCTAAACCACTGAATCATTGAACCATCTAAACCACTGAATCATTGAACCTATCTAAACCACTGAATCATTGAACATCTAAACCACTGAATCATTGAACCATCTAAACCATCCACTGAATCATTGAACCATCTAAACCACTGAATCATTGAACCATCTAAACCACTGAATCATTGAACCATAAACCACTGAGAATCATTGAACCATCTAAACCACTGAGAATCATTGAACCATCTAAACCACTGAATCATTGAACCATCTAAACCACTGAATCATTGAACCGTCTAAACCACTGAATCACTGAACCATCTAAACCACTGAATCATTGAACCATCTAAACCACTGAATCATGGAACCATCTAAACCACTGAATCATGGAACCATCTAAACCACTGAATCATTGAACCATGTAAACCACTGAATCATTGTCCCGTCTAAACCACTGAATCATTGAACCATGTAAACCACTGAATCATGGAACCATCTAAACCACTGAATCATTGTCCCGTCTAAACCAGTGAAATATATTTTCCATAACCTCAATCATTGTATTTTCAGTTGTTTGAGTCTGGTGTACAAAAGAAAAAGAACGGGAAGCATGGAAATAGAGCACATAGAACAGACCTATTGCTCCTTAAACTGGCTTTCAATGAGAATGACAGATCTATAACTGACATTTCTATGTGTATTGGATTGGGTCGCCCAGAAATGTGCATATTGCCACTTTAAAGGTTTAATCTGAAACCAGAAATTCAGCTGTATCAAAGTATTTAAAAACTGTCCATCAGGGCCACCTCAGCCCCACATACACCCTGTGAGCTAACCTGCAAATAGTCCTGACTGTGTATACTTAGTGAACTTGGTAAAATATGTAAATATTTTAACGGCTCTAAAACTAAATGGAGAAGGTTCCTATCTCGTCGTAACTCGGGGAACGGATGAGTTATGGGACCTGGGAAGACTTTTGACTATTACTTAGAAGCCCAGAGTCATGAGAGGTAAACACCATGCCTGTCTCTTCTGCGCTGGTCTAGTTGTTTCTATGACAACCCGTACAACACAGACGTCCTCTATAGCTGCACACGGTATCTTTACTCATCTCTCTTCTGGGTTCCTGCTACAGGTCCACTAAGGATCAATGATATGACCAACCTGATGTAAATATGTAGGTGTAACAACACAGGCTGTTTGGAGATGACTGTTCCCTACGACAATAATGTTTTCTGATGAGGTGCAGGCTGAGGTGAGGTAGGGGGGAGGGGCAGAAAGGGGTGAGGAGAGGTGGAGGGGCAGAGGGGCGGGGTGAGGTGAGGTGGAGGGGCAGAGAGGGGTGAGGTGGAGGGGCAGAGAGGGGTGAGGTGAGGTGGAGGGGCAGAGAGGGGTGAGGTGAGGAGAGGTGAGGTGGAGGGGCAGAGAGGGGCGGGGTGAGGTGGAGGGGCAGAAAGGGGTGAGGTGAGGTGGAGGGGCAGAGAGGGGTGAGGTGAGGAGAGGTGAGGTGGAGGGGCAGAGAGGGGTGGGGTGAGGTGGAGGGGCAGAGAGGGGTGAGGTGAGGTGAGTAGAGGTGGAGGAGAGATTTGAGGAGAATATAGAGAAATTATGAGGAGATTATAGAGAGATTATGAGGAGAGCATAGAGGAGATTATAGAGGAGATTATAGAGAGATTATAGAGGAGATTATAGAGAGATTATAGAGGAGATCATAGAGAGATGAGGAGATTATAGAGGAGAGTATAGAGGAGATTACAGAAGAGAGCATAGAGGAGAGTATAGAGGAGATTACAGAAGAGAGCATAGAGGAGATTATAGATGAGATTACAGAAGAGAGCATAGATGAGATATAGAGGAGAGTATAGAGGAGATTATAGAGGAGATTATAGAGAGATTATAGAGGAGATTATAGAGAGATTATAGAGGAGATCATAGAGAGATGAGGAGATTATAGAGGAGAGTATAGAGGAGATTACAGAAGAGAGCATAGAGGAGATTATAAAGAGCATAGGCGCTGGAGGTATTGAAATAGTTTAGCCAAAATTTGTCTATAATAAATAATTGTCCCAAAAATGATATTACTCCTGTCTGAGCTGACATAAATACAATCATTATGAATATACCAGAGAGCGTCGCTTAGCTAAAGAGTATCAATAGCTTCTAAAAATAGCTGTGGGTGAAGTTTTATCAGAAGCATTTATAGAAGGCTGTAGCCATGGATACAGTATAATCCATAGAATGATTTGAAGCCTTTTACCCTGACAGTTAAACTCATGGGAACACTAGCAATGACTGTCAGTCCTGACGTCAATGGGAACGGACATTTTTTGGATTGGATTTCTATGGTTGGATGAGACTGTCAGTTTGCCTTTCACAAATTTCAAAACACAATTGCGATAAAAATGTAGGCCTACTATTTGGAAAGCACAGCTGAAAAGTAAATGCTAATCTGTCTGTGGAAACGAAACAACTTTTAAGCGATTCTGAGCGAACAGCACTGTTTTTCAAAGTACACTCTTAGAGAAAAGGGTTCCAAAGGAGTTCTTTGGCTGTCCCCATAGTAGAACCCTTTTTGGTTCCATGTAGAACCCTTTTTTGGTTCCAGGTAGAACCCTTTTGGGTTCCACGTAGAACCCTCTGTGGATGACCGTTCAAATCGATGTTTCCCAGTCAGAGTTAATTAAAAAAATCTATATATATTTGATTCCCGGTTGTTTTGAATGCGGCATTAGAGTTGGGATTATATTCCATTGTTTAGCTAGCTAGCTACGTGTCTAAACAAATGACTCCACTATGCAAGTAACCGTTTCCACCTCAGTATCCTGTGTGACAAATAAACATAGATTGTATTTGATATCGTGTTTAACAGAGACGGTAATGTGAAGAACAACATGACCTGCACCAAAGTCAGATTAGGATACAGACCAAAGTCAGATTAGGATACAGACCAAAGTCAGATTAGGATACAGACCAAAGTCAGATTAGGATACAGACCAAAGTCAGATTAGGATACAGACCAAAGTCAGATTAGGATACAGACCAAAGTCAGATTAGGATACAGACCAAAGTCAGATTAGGATACAGACCAAAATCAGATTAGGATACAGACCAAAGTCAGATTAGGATACAGACCAAAGTCAGATTAGGATACAGACCAAAGTCAGATTAGGATACAGACCAAAATCAGATTAGGATACAGACCAAAGTCAGATTAGGATACAGACCAAAATCAGATTAGGATACAGACCAAAGTCAGATTAGGATACAGACCAAAGTCAGATTAGGATACAGACCAAAGTCAGATTAGGATACAGACCAAAGTCAGATTAGGATACACAAAAGTCAGATTAGGATACAGACCAAAATCAGATTAGGATAGAGACCAAAGTCAGATTAGGATACAGACCAAAGTCAGATTAGGATACAGACCAAAGTCAGATTAGGATACAGACCAAAGTCAGATTAGGATACAGACCAAAATCAGATTAGGATACACACCAAAGTCAGATTAGGATACAGACCAAAATCAGATTAGATACAGACCAAAGTCAGATTAGGATACAGACTAAAGTCAGATTAGGATACAGACTAAAGTCAGATTAGGATACAGACCAAAGTCAGATTAGGATACAGACCAAAGTCAGATTAGGATACAGACCAAAATCAGATTAGGATACAGACCAAAGTCAGATTAGGATACAGACCAAAGTCAGATTAGGATACAGACCAAAATCAGATTAGGATACAGACCAAAATCAGATTAGGATACAGACCAAAATCAGATTAGGATACAGACCAAAGTCAGATTAGGATACAGACCAAAGTCAGATTAGGATACAGACCAAAGTCAGATTAGGATACAGACCAAAGTCAGATTAGGATACACACCAAAGTCAGATTAGGATACAGACCAAAATCAGATTAGGATAGAGACCAAAGTCAGATTAGGATACAGACCAAAGTCAGATTAGGATACAGACCAAAGTCAGATTAGGATACAGACCAAAATCAGATTAGGATACAGACCAAAGTCAGATTAGGATACAGACCAAAATCAGATTAGGATACAGACCAAAGTCAGATTAGGATACAGACCAAAGTCAGATTAGGATACAGACCAAAATCAGATTAGGATACAGACCAAAGTCAGATTAGGATACAGACCAAAGTCAGATTAGGATACAGACCAAAGTCAGATTAGGATACAGACCAAAGTCAGGTTAGGATACAGACCAAAGTCAGATTAGGATACAGACCAAAATCAGATTAGGATACAGACCAAAGTCAGATTAGGATACAGACCAAAGTCAGATTAGGATACAGACCAAAGTCAGATTAGGATACAGACCAAAGTCAGATTAGGATACAGACCAAAGTCAGATTAGGATACAGACCAAAGTCAGATTAGGATACAGACCAAAATCAGATTAGGATACAGACCAAAGTCAGATTAGGATACAGACCAAAGTCAGATTAGGATACAGACCAAAATCAGATTAGGATACAGACCAAAGTCAGATTAGGATACAGACCAAAGTCAGATTAGGATACAGACCAAAGTCAGATTAGGATACAGACCAAAGTCAGATTAGGATACAGACCAAAGTCAGATTAGGATACAGACCAAAGTCAGATTAGGATACAGACCAAAGTCAGATTAGGATACAGACCAAAGTCAGATTAGGATACAGACTAAAGTCAGATTAGGATACAGACCAAAGTCAGATTAGGATACAGACCAAAGTCAGATTAGGATACAGACCAAAGTCAGATTAGGATACAGACCAAAGTCAGATTAGGATACAGACTAAAGTCAGATTAGGATACAGACCAAAGTCAGATTAGGATACAGACCAAAGTCAGATTAGGATACAGACTAAAGTCAGATTAGGATACAGACCAAAGTCAGATTAGGATACAGACCAAAGTCAGATTAGGATACAGACCAAAGTCAGATTAGGATACAGACCAAAGTCAGATTAGGATACAGACCAAAGTAGATTAGGATACAGACCAAAGTCAGATTAGGATACAGACCAAAGTCAGATTAGGATAAAGTGTGTTTTAACTAAAGTCAGATTAGGATAAAGTGTGTTTTAACTAAAGTCAGATTAGGATAAAGTGTGTTTGAACTAAAGTCAGATTAGGATAAAGTGTGTTTTAACTAAAGTCAGATTAGGATAAAGTGTGTTTTAACTAACGTCAGATTAGGATAAAGTGTGTTTTAACTAAAGTCAGATTAGGATAAAGTGTGTTTTAACTAAAGTCAGATTAGGATAAAGTGTGTTTTAACTAAAGTCAGATTAGGATAAAGTGTGTTTTAACTAAAGTCAGATTAGGATAAAGTGTGTTTTAACTAAAGTCAGATTAGGATAAAGTGTGTTTACTAAAATCACTACCTTACTCACTCTGTTTAGCACGTGGCCTCACATTTGAATCCTTAATGAGATGTGCGGGGCTAAAGATTAAGAGGCTGTGAACGATGCTAAATGGGTGTAGACAAAGAAGAGCTCTCCAGTAGGTACCAAAACATTCAAGAGCCATTTTACAAATGTATCAAATGTTTCTACATTGGACCGAATATATACACCGAGTGGACAAAACATTAAGAACTACCAAACCCCTTTCAAAGGCACTTCAATCTATTGTCTTGCCCGTTCACCCTCTGAATGGCACATGTACACAATCCATGTCTCAATTGTCTCAAGATGTATAAATCCTCCTTAAATCTGTCTCCTCCTCTTCCTCTTCATCTACACTGACTGTCTGTAGTGCATTTAACAAGTGACATCAATAAGGGATCATAGCTTTCACCCGGATTCACCTGGTCTCTGTTATAGAAAGAGTTCATAATGTTTTGTACATTCAGTGTATATTATATATCGGCTCGATGTTCTTTACCATTCAGCCATCAGATTTGCCACCAATGCTCCTTATAGGACACGTCACTGCGCTTTATACTCCTCTGTAAACTGGTCATCTCTGTATACCGGTCGCAAGACCCACTGGTTGATGCTTATTTATAAAACCCTCTTAGGACTCACTCCCCCCCTATCTGAGATATCTACTGCAGCCCTCATCCTCCACATACAACACCTGTTCACTCCCCCCTATCTGAGATATCTACTGCAGCCCTCATCCTCCACATACAACACCTGTTCACTCCCCCTATCTGAGATATCTACTGCAGCCCTCATCCTCCACATACAACACCTGTTCACTCCCCCCTATCTGAGATATCTACTGCAGCCCTCATCCTCCACATACAACACCTGTTCACTCCCCCCTATCTGAGATATCTACTGCAGCCCTCATCCTCCACATACAACACCTGTTCACTCACCCCTATCTGAGATATCTACTGCAGCCCTCATCCTCCACATACAACACCCGTTCTGCCAGTCCCATTCTGTTAAAGATCCCCAAAACACACACATCCCTGGGTCGCTCCTCTTTTCAGTTCGCTGCAGCTAGCGACTGGAACGAGCTGCAACCAACACTCAAACTGGACAGTTTTATCTCTTCATTCAAAGAGTCAATCATGGACACTCTTACTGACAGTTGTTGCAGCTTTGCATGATGTATTGTTGTCTCTACCTTCTTGCCCTTTGTGCTGTTGTCTGTGATGTATTGTTGTCTCTACCTTCTTGTCCTTTGTGCTGTTGTCTGTGATGTATTGTTGTCTCTACCTTCTTGTCCTTTGTGCTGTTGTCTGTGATGTATTGTTGTCTCTCCCTTCTTGTCCTTTGTGCTGTTGTCTGTGATGTATTGTTGTCTCTACCTTCTTGCCCTTTGTGCTGTTGTCTGTGATGTATTGTTGTCTACCTTCTTGTCCTTTGTGCTGTTGTCTGTGATGTATTGTTGTCTCTACCTTCTTGTCCTTTGTGCTGTTGTCTGTGATGTATTGTTGTCTCTACCTTCTTGTCCTTTGTGCTGTTGTCTGTGATGTATTGTTGTCTACCTTCTTGCCCTTTGTGCTGTTGTCTGTGATGTATTGTTGTCTCTACCTTCTTGTCCTTTGTGCTGTTGTCTGTGATGTATTGTTGTCTCTCCCTTCTTGTCCTTTGTGCTGTTGTCTGTGATGTATTGTTGTCTCTACCTTCTTGTCCTTTGTGCTGTTGTCTGTGATGTATTGTTGTCTCTACCTTCTTGTCCTTTGTGCTGTTGTCTGTGATGTATTGTTGTCTCTACCTTCTTGTCCTTTGTGCTGTTGTCTGTGATGTATTGTTGTCTACCTTCTTGTCCTTTGTGCTGTTGTCTGTGATGTATTGTTGTCTCTACCTTCTTGTCCTTTGTGCTGTTGTCTGTGAAGTATTGTTGTCTCTACCTTCTTGCCCTTTGTGCTGTTGTCTCTACCTTCTTGTCCTTTGTGCTGTTGTCTGTGATGTATTGTTGTCTCTACCTTCTTGTCCTTTGTGCTGTTGTCTGTGATGTATTGTTGTCTCTACCTTCTTGTCCTTTGTGCTGTTGTCTGTGATGTATTGTTGTCTCTACCTTCTTGCCCTTTGTGCTGTTGTCTGTGATGTATTGTTGTCTCTACCTTCTTGTCCTTTGTGCTGTTGTCTGTGATGTATTGTTGTCTCTACCTTCTTGTCCTTTGTGCTGTTGTCTGTGATGTATTGTTGTCTCTACCTTCTTGTCCTTTGTGCTGTTGTCTGTGATGTATTGTTGTCTCTACCTTCTTGTCCTTTGTGCTGTTGTCTGTGATGTATTGTTGTCTCTACCTTCTTGTCCTTTGTGCTGTTGTCTGTGATGTATTGTTGTCTCTACCTTCTTGCCCTTTGTGCTGTTGTCTGTCCAATAATGTTTGTACCCTATTTTGTGCTGCTACCATGTTGTGTTGCTACCGTGTTGTTGTCATGTTATGTTGTGTTGTCTTAGGTCTCTCTTTATGTAGTGTTGTGTTGCCTTAGGTCTCTCTTTATGTAGTGTTGTGTTGCCTTAGGTCTCTCTTTATGTAGTGTTGTGTTAGGTCTCTCTTTATGTAGTGTTGTGTTGTCTTAGGTCTCTCTTTATGTAGTGTTGTCTTAGGTCTCTCTTTATGTAGTGTTGTCTTAGGTCTCTCTTTATGTAGTGTTGTGTTAGGTCTCTCTTTATGTAGTGTTGTCTTAGGTCTCTCTTTATGTAGTGTTGTGTTGTCTTAGGTCTCTCTTTATGTAGTGTTGTGTTGTCTTAGGTCTCTCTTTATGTAGTGTTGTGTTGCCTTAGGTCTCTCTTTATGTAGTGTTGTGTTGCCTTAGGTCTCTCTTTATGTAGTGTTGTGTTGCCTTAGGTCTCTCTTTATGTAGTGTTGTGTTGCCTTAGGTCTCTCTTTATGTAGTGTTGTGTTGCCTTAGGTCTCTCTTTATGTAGTGTTGTGTTGTCTTAGGTCTCTCTTTATGTAGTGTTGTCTTAGGTCTCTCTTTATGTAGTGTTGTGTTGTCTCTCTTTATGTAGTGTTGTGTTAGGTCTCTCTTTATGTAGTGTTGTCTTAGGTCTCTCTTTATGTAGTGTTGTCTTAGGTCTCTCTTTATGTAGTGTTGTGTTGTCTTAGGTCTCTCTTTATGTAGTGTTGTGTTGTCTTAGGTCTCTCTTTATGTAGTGTTGTGTTGCCTTAGGTCTCTCTTTATGTAGTGTTGTGTTGCCTTAGGTCTCTCTTTGTGTAGTGTTGTGTTGCCTTAGGTCTCTCTTTATGTAGTGTTGTGTTGCCTTAGGTCTCTCTTTATGTAGTGTTGTGTTGCCTTAGGTCTCTCTTTATGTAGTGTTGTGTTGCCTTAGGTCTCTCTTTATGTAGTGTTGTGTTGCCTTAGGTCTCTCTTTATGTAGTGTTGTGGTGTCTCTCTTTATGTAGTGTTGTGTTGTCTCTCTTTATGTAGTGTTGTGGTGTCTCTCTTTCTGTAGTGTTGTGTTGTCTCTCTTTATGTAGTGTTGTGTTGTCTCTCTTTATGTAGTGTAGTGTTGTCTCTCTTTATGTAGTGTAGTGTTGTCTCTCTTTATGTAGTGTTGTGGTGTCTCTCTTTATGTAGTGTTGTCTCTCTTTATGTATTGTTGTGTTGTCTCTCTTCATGTAGTGTTGTGTTGTCTCTCTTTATGTAGTGTAGTGTTGTCTCTCTTTATGTAGTGTTGTGGTGTCTCTCTTTATGTAGTGTTGTGGTGTCTCTCTTTATGTAGGGTTTGGGTGTCTCTCTCTATGTAGTGTTGTGGTGTGTCTCTCTATGTAGTGTTGTGGGGTCTCTATGTAGTGTTGTTGTGTCTCTCTTTATGTAGTGTTGTGGTGTCTCTCTTTATGTAGTGTTGTCTCTCTTTATGTAGTGTTGTGGTGTCTCTCTCTATGTCGTGTTGGGGTGTCTCTCTTTATGTAGTGTTGTGGTGTCTCTCTTTATGTAGTGTTGTGGTGTCTCTCTTTATGTAGTGTTGTGTTGTCTCTCTTTATGTAGTGTTGTGGTGTCTCTCTTTATGTAGTGTTGTGTTGTCTCTCTTTATGTAGTGTAGTGTTGTCTCTCTTTATGTAGTGTTGTGGTGTCTCTCTTTATGTAGTGTTGTGTTGTCTCTCTTTATGTAGTGTTGTGGTGTCTCTCTCTATGTAGTGTTGTGTTGTCTCTCTTTATGTAGTGTAGTGTTGTCTCTCTTTATGTAGTGTTGTGGTGTCTCTCTTTATGTAGTGTTGTGTTGTCTCTCTTTATGTAGTGTTGTGTTGTCTCTCTTTATGTAGTGTTGTGTTGTCTCTCTTTATGTAGTGTTGTCTCTCTTTATGTAGTGTTGTGTTGTCTCTCATTATGTAGTGTTGTGGTGTCTCTCTTTATGTAGTGTTGTGTTGTCTCTCTTTATGTAGTGTTGTGTTGTCTCTCTTTATGTAGTGTTGTGTTGTCTCTCTTTATGTAGTGTTGTGTTGTCTCTCTTTATGTAGTGTTGTGTTGTCTCTCTTTATGTAGTGTTGTGTTGTCTCTCTTTATGTAGTGTTGTGTTGTCTCTCTTTATGTAGTGTTGTCTCTCTTTATGTAGTGTAGTGTTGTCTCTTTATGTAGTGTTGTGTTGTCTCTCTTTATGTAGTGTTGTGTTGTCTCTCTATGCAGTGTAGTGTTGTCTCTCTTTTTGTAGTGTTGTCTCTCTTTATGTAGTGTTGTGTTGTCTCTTTATGTAGTGTTGTGGTGTCTCTCTTTATGTAGTGGTGTCTCTCTTCATGTAGTGTTGTCTCTCTTTATGTAGTGTAGTGTTGTCTCTTTATGTAGTGTTGTGTTGTCTCTCTTTATGTAGTGTTGTGTTGTCTCTCTTTATGTGGTGTTGTCTCTCTTTATGTAGTGTTGTGTTGTCTCTCTTTATGTAGTGTTGTCTCTCTTTATGTAGTGTTGTGTTGTCTCTCTTTATGTAGTGTTGTGTTGTCTCTTTATGTAGTGTTGTGTTGTCTCTCTTTATGTAGTGTTGTGTTGTCTCTCTATGCAGTGTAGTGTTGTCTCTCTTTATGTAGTGTTGTCTCTCTTTATGTAGTGTTGTGTTGTCTCTTTATGTAGTGTTGTGTTGTCTCTTTATGTAGTGTTGTGTTGTCTCTCTTTATGTAGTGTTGTGTTGTCTCTCTATGCAGTGTAGTGTTGTCTCTCTTTATGTAGTGTTGTCTCTCTTTATGTAGTGTTGTGTTGTCTCTCTTTATGTAGTGTTGTGTTGTCTCTCTTTATGTAGTGTTGTGGTGTCTCTCTTTATGTAGTGTTGTCTCTCTTTATGTATTGTTGTGTTGTCTCTCTTTATGTAGTGTTGTGTTGTCTCTCTTTATGTAGTGTTGTGTTGTCTCTCTTTATGTAGTGTTGTGTTGTCTCTCTTTATGTAGTGTTGTGTTGTCTCTCTTTATGTAGTGTTGTGTTGTCTCTCTTTATGTAGTGTTGTCTCTCTTTATGTAGTGTTGTGTTGTCTCTCTTTATGTAGTGTTGTCTCTCTTTATGTAGTGTTGTGTTGTCTCTCTTTATGTAGTGTTGTGTTGTCTCTTTATGTAGTGTTGTGTTGTCTCTCTTTATGTAGTGTTGTGGTGTCTCTCTTTATGTAGTGTTGTCTTTGGTCTCTCTTTATGTAGTGTTGTCTTAGGTCTCTCTTTATGTAGTGTTGTGTTAGGTCTCTCTTTATGTAGTGTTGTCTTAGGTCTCTCTTTATGTAGTGTTGTGTTGTCTTAGGTCTCTCTTTATGTAGTGTTGTGTTGTCTTAGGTCTCTCTTTATGTAGTGTTGTCTTTGGTCTCTCTTTATGTAGTGTTGTCTTAGGTCTCTCTTTATGTAGTGTTGTGTTAGGTCTCTTTTTATGTAGTGTTGTCTTAGGTCTCTCTTTATGTAGTGTTGTGTTGTCTTAGGTCTCTCTTTATGTAGTGTTGTGTTGTCTTAGGTCTCTCTTTATGTAGTGTTGTGTTGCCTTAGGTCTCTCTTTATGTAGTGTTGTGTTGCCTTAGGTCTCTCTTTATGTAGTGTTGTGTTGCCTTAGGTCTCTCTTTATGTAGTGTTGTGTTGCCTTAGGTCTCTCTTTATGTAGTGTTGTGTTGCCTTAGGTCTCTCTTTATGTAGTGTTGTGTTGTCTTAGGTCTCTCTTTATGTAGTGTTGTCTTAGGTCTCTCTTTATGTAGTGTTGTGTTGTCTCTCTTTATGTAGTGTTGTGTTAGGTCTCTCTTTATGTAGTGTTGTCTTAGGTCTCTCTTTATGTAGTGTTGTGTTGTCTTAGGTCTCTCTTTATGTAGTGTTGTGTTGTCTTAGGTCTCTCTTTATGTAGTGTTGTGTTGTCTTAGGTCTCTCTTTATGTAGTGTTGTGTTGCCTTAGGTCTCTCTTTATGTAGTGTTGTGTTGCCTTAGGTCTCTCTTTGTGTAGTGTTGTGTTGCCTTAGGTCTCTCTTTATGTAGTGTTGTGTTGCCTTAGGTCTCTCTTTATGTAGTGTTGTGTTGCCTTAGGTCTCTCTTTATGTAGTGTTGTGTTGCCTTAGGTCTCTCTTTATGTAGTGTTGTGTTGCCTTAGGTCTCTCTTTATGTAGTGTTGTGGTGTCTCTCTTTATGTAGTGTTGTGTTGTCTCTCTTTATGTAGTGTTGTGGTGTCTCTCTTTCTGTAGTGTTGTGTTGTCTCTCTTTATGTAGTGTTGTGTTGTCTCTCTTTATGTAGTGTAGTGTTGTCTCTCTTTATGTAGTGTAGTGTTGTCTCTCTTTATGTAGTGTTGTGGTGTCTCTCTTTATGTAGTGTTGTCTCTCTTTATGTATTGTTGTGTTGTCTCTCTTCATGTAGTGTTGTGTTGTCTCTCTTTATGTAGTGTAGTGTTGTCTCTCTTTATGTAGTGTTGTGGTGTCTCTCTTTATGTAGTGTTGTGGTGTCTCTCTTTATGTAGTGTTGTGGTGTCTCTCTTTATGTAGTGTTGTGGTGTCTCTCTCTATGTAGTGTTGTGTTGTCTCTCTTTATGTAGTGTAGTGTTGTCTCTCTTTATGTAGTGTTGTGGTGTCTCTCTTTATGTAGTGTTGTGTTGTCTCTCTTTATGTAGTGTTGTGGTGTCTCTCTCTATGTAGTGTTGTGTTGTCTCTCTTTATGTAGTGTTGTGGTGTCTCTCTTTATGTAGTGTTGTGGTGTCTCTCTTTATGTAGTGTTGTGTTGTCTCTCTTTATGTAGTGGTGTCTCTCTTTATGTAGTGTTGTGGTGTCTCTCTTTATGTAGTGTAGTATTGTCTCTCTTTATGTAGTGTTGTGGTGTCTCTCTTTATGTAGTGTTGTGTTGTCTCTCTTTATGTAGTGTTGTGGTCTCTCTCTTTATAAATGTAGTGTTGTGGTGTCTCTCTTTATGTAGTGTTGTGGTCTCTCTCTTTATGTAGTGTTGTGTTGTCTCTCTTTATGTAGTGTTGTGGTGTCTCTCTTTATGTAGTGTTGTGGTGTCTCTCTTTATGTAGTGTTGTGTTGTCTCTCTTTATGTAGTGTTGTGTTGTCTCTCTATGTAGTGTTGTCTGTCTTTATGTAGTGTTGTGGTGTCTCTCTTTATGTGGTGTTATGGTGTCTCTCTTTATGTAGTGTTGTGTTGTCTCTCTTTATGTAGTGTTGTGTTGTCTCTCTTTATGTAGTCTTGTGTTGTCTCTCTTTATGTAGTGTTGTGTTGTCTCTCTTTATGTAGTGTTGTGTTGTCTCTTTTATGTAGTGTTGTGTTGTCTCTCTTTATGTAGTGTTGTGTTGTCTCTCTTTATGTAGTGTTGTGTTGTCTCTCTTTATGTAGTGTTGTGTTGTCTCTCTTTATGTAGTGTTGTGTTGTCTCTCTTTATGTAGTGTTGTGTTGTCTCTCTATGCAGTGTAGTGTTGTCTCTCTTTAAGTAGTGTTGTCTCTCTTTATGTAGTGTTGTGTTGTCTCTTTATGTAGTGTTGTGGTGTCTCTCTTTATGTAGTGGTGTCTCTCTTCATGTAGTGTTGTCTCTCTTTATGTAGTGTAGTGTTGTCTCTTTATGTAGTGTTGTGTTGTCTCTCTTTATGTAGTGTTGTGTTGTCTCTCTTTATGTGGTGTTGTCTCTCTTTATGTAGTGTTGTGTTGTCTCTCTTTATGTAGTGTTGTGTTGTCTCTCTTTATGTAGTGTAGTCTCTTTATGTAGTGTTGTGTTGTCTCTTTATGTAGTGTTGTGTTGTCTCTCTTTATGCAGTGTAGTGTTGTCTCTCTTTATGTAGTGTTGTCTCTCTTTATGTAGTGTTGTGTTGTCTCTTTATGTAGTGTTGTGTTGTCTCTTTATGTAGTGTTGTGTTGTCTCTCTTTATGTAGTGTTGTGTTG
>NC_068424.1:86562650-86657650 GCF_023373465.1 Oncorhynchus keta
GTTTATACTGTATACTGTTTATACTGTTTATACTGTTTATACCGTATATACTGTTTATACTGTATACTGTATACTGTTTATACTGTATATACTGTTTATACTGTATATACTGTTTATACTGTTTATACTGTTTATACTGTATACTGTTTATACTGTTTATACTGTATACTGTTTATACTGTTTATACTGTTTATACCGTTTATACCGTTTATACCGTTTATACTGTTTATACCGTTTATACTGTTTATACTGTTTATACTGTATACTGTTTATACTGTTTATACTGTATACTGTTTATACTGTTTATACCGTTTATACCGTTTATACCGTTTATACCGTTTATACCGTTTATACTGTGTATACTGTTTATACTGTTTATACTGTTTATACTGTATATACTGTTTATACCGTTTATACCGTTTATACTGTTTATACCGTTTATACCGTTTATACCGTTTATACCGTTTATACTGTTTATACTGTGTATACTGTTTATACTGTTTATACTGTATACTGTTTATACTGTTTATACTGTATACTGTTTATACTGTGTATACTGTTTATACTGTTTATACTGTATACTGTTTATACTGTTTATACTGTGTATACTGTTTATACTGTTTATACTGTATACTGTTTATACTGTTTATACTGTATACTGTTTATACTGTATACTGTTTATACTGTTTATACTGTATACTGTTTATACTGTATACTGTTTATACCGTATATACCGTTTATACTGTTTATACTGTGTATACTGTTTATACTGTTTATACTGTATACTGTTTATACTGTATACTGTTTATACCGTATATACCGTTTATACTGTTTATACTGTTTATACTGTTTATACTGTTTATACTGTTTATACTGTATATACTGTTTATACCGTTTATACTGTTTATACTGTTTATACTGTTTATACTGTTTATACTGTTTATACCGTTTATACCGTTTATACCGTTTATACTGTTTATACTGTATACTGTTTATACTGTATATACTGTTTATACTGTTTATACTGTTTATACTGTTTATACTGTTTATACTGTATACTGTTTATACTGTATATACTGTTTATACCGTTTATACCGTTTATACTGTTTATACTGTTTATACCGTTTATACCGTTTATACCGTTTATACTGTATACTGTTTATACTGTTTATACTGTTTATACTGTTTATACTGTTTATACTGTATATACTGTTTATACTGTTTATACTGTTTATACTGTTTATACTGTTTATACTGTATACTGTTTATACTGTATACTGTTTATACTGTATACTGTTTATACTGTTTATACTGTATACTGTTTATACTGTATACTGTTTATACCGTATATACCGTTTATACTGTTTATACTGTGTATACTGTTTATACTGTTTATACTGTATACTGTTTATACTGTTTATACTGTTTATACCGTTTATACCGTTTATACTGTTTATACTGTTTATACTGTTTATACTGTTTATACTGTTTATACTGTTTATACTGTTTATACCGTTTATACCGTTTATACTGTTTATACTGTTTATACCGTTTATACCGTTTATACCGTTTATACCGTTTATACCGTTTATACCGTTTATACCGTTTATACCGTTTATACCGTTTATACCGTTTATACCGTTTATACTGTTTATACCGTTTATACTGTTTATACTGTTTATACTGTATACTGTTTATACTGTTTACTGTATACTGTTTATACTGTATACTGTTTATACTGTATACTGTTTATACTGTATACTGTTTATACTGTTTATACTGTTTATACTGTATATACTGTTTATACTGTTTATACCGTTTATACCGTTTATACCGTTTATACCGTTTATACTGTTTATACTGTGTATACTGTTTATACTGTTTATACTGTATACTGTTTATACTGTTTATACTGTATACTGTTTATACTGTTTATACTGTTTATACTGTATATACTGTTTATACCGTTTATACTGTTTATACCGTTTATACCGTTTATACCGTTTATACTGTTTATACCGTTTATACCGTTTATACTGTTTATACTGTGTATACTGTTTATACTGTTTATACTGTATATACTGTTTATACCGTTTATACCGTTTATACTGTTTATACTGTGTATACTGTTTATACTGTTTATACTGTATACTGTTTATACTGTTTATACTGTATACTGTTTATACTGTATACTGTTTATACCGTATATACCGTTTATACTGTATACTGTTTATACTGTTTATACTGTTTATACTGTTTATACTGTTTATACCGTTTATACCGTTTATACTGTTTATACCGTTTATACCGTTTATACTGTTTATACTGTTTATACTGTTTATACCGTTTATACCGTTTATACTGTATACTGTTTATACTGTTTATACTGTTTATACCGTTTATACTGTTTATACCGTTTATACCGTTTATACTGTTTATACCGTTTATACCGTTTATACTGTTTATACTGTTTATACTGTTTATACTGTTTATACTGTTTATACTGTTTATACCGTTTATACCGTTTATACTGTTTATACCGTTTATACCGTTTATACTGTTTATACTGTTTATACTGTTTATACTGTTTATACCGTTTATACCGTTTATACCGTTTATACCGTTTATACTGTTTATACTGTTTATACTGTTTATACTGTATATACTGTTTATACTGTATACTGTTTATACTGTTTATACTGTTTATACTGTATATACTGTTTATACCGTTTATACTGTTTATACTGTATACTGTTTATACTGTTTATACTGTTTATACTGTATATACTGTTTATACCGTTTATACCGTTTATACTGTTTATACCGTTTATACCGTTTATACCGTTTATACTGTTTATACCGTTTATACCGTTTATACTGTATACTGTTTATACTGTTTATACTGTTTATACTGTATATACTGTTTATACCGTTTATACCGTTTATACCGTTTATACCGTTTATACCGTTTATACTGTTTATACTGTGTATACTGTATACTGTTTATACTGTTTATACTGTTTATACTGTTTATACTGTTTATACCGTTTATACTGTATACCGTTTATACTGTTTATACTGTATACTGTTTATACTGTTTATACTGTTTATACTGTATACCGTTTATACCGTTTATACCGTTTATACTGTTTATACTGTTTATACCGTTTATACTGTTTATACTGTTTATACTGTTTATACTGTTTATACTGTTTATACTGTTTATACTGTTTATACCGTTTATACCGTTTATACCGTTTATACCGTTTATACCGTTTATACCGTTTATACTGTTTATACCGTTTATACCGTTTATACTGTTTATACCGTTTATACCGTTTATACTGTTTATACTGTTTATACTGTTTATACTGTTTATACTGTTTATACTGTATATACTGTTTATACCGTTTATACCGTTTATACTGTTTATACCGTTTATACTGTTTATACTGTATATACTGTTTATACCATTTATACCGTTTATACTGTATATACTGTATATACTGTTTATACTGTTTATACTGTATACTGTTTATACCGTTTATACCGTTTATACCGTTTATACCGTTTATACCGTTTATACTGTATATACTGTTTATACTGTTTATACTGTATATACTGTTTATACCGTTTATACTGTTTATACTGTATATACTGTTTATACTGTTTATACTGTATACTGTTTATACTGTATACTGTTTATACTGTTTATACCGTTTATACTGTTTATACTGTATACTGTTTATACCGTTTATACCGTTTATACCGTTTATACTGTTTATACCGTTTATACCGTTTATACTGTATATACTGTTTATACCGTTTATACTGTTTATACCGTTTATACTGTATATACTGTATATACCGTTTATACCGTTTATACCGTTTATACTGTTTATACTGTATACTGTTTATACTGTATATACTGTTTATACTGTATATACTGTTTATACTGTTTATACTGTATATACCGTTTATACCGTTTATACCGTTTATACTGTTTATACTGTTTATACTGTATATACTGTTTATACCGTTTATACTGTTTATACTGTTTATACTGTTTATACTGTTTATACTGTTTATACTGTATATACTGTTTATACCGTTTATACTGTTTATACTGTTTATACTGTTTATACTGTTTATACCGTTTATACCGTTTATACTGTTTATACTGTATACTGTTTATACTGTATATACTGTTTATACTGTTTATACTGTTTATACTGTTTATACTGTTTATACTGTATACTGCTTATACTGTTTATACTGTTTATACTGTTTATACCGTTTATACTGTTTATACTGTTTATACTGTTTATACTGTATATACTGCTTATACCGTTTATACTGTTTATACTGTATACTGCTTATACTGTTTATACTGTTTATACTGTTTATACTGTATATACTGCTTATACCGTTTATACTGTTTATACTGTATACTGTTTATACTGTTTATACTGTTTATACTGTTTATACTGTATATACTGCTTATACTGTTTATACCGTTTATACTGTGTATACTGTTTATACTGTTTATACTGTATATACTGCTTATACCGTTTATACCGTTTATACTGTTTATACTGTATACTGTTTATACTGTTTATACTGTTTATACTGTTTATACTGTTTATACCGTTTATACCGTTTATACCGTTTATACCGTTTATACCGTTTATACCGTTTATACCGTTTATACCGTTTATACTGTATACTGTTTATACTGTTTATACCGTTTATACTGTTTATACTGTATACTGTTTATACTGTTTATACTGTTTATACTGTTTATACTGTTTATACCGTTTATACCGTTTATACCGTTTATACCGTTTATACCGTTTATACCGTTTATACCGTTTATACCGTTTATACCGTTTATACTGTATACTGTTTATACCGTTTATACCGTTTATACCGTTTATACCGTTTATACTGTTTATACCGTTTATACCGTTTATACTGTTTATACTGTATACTGTTTATACCGTTTATACCGTTTATACCGTTTATACCGTTTATACTGTTTATACCGTTTATACTGTTTATACCGTTTATACCGTTTATACTGTTTATACTGTTTATACCGTTTATACCGTTTATACTGTTTATACCGTTTATACCGTTTATACCGTTTATACTGTTTATACTGTTTATACCGTTTATACCGTTTATACCGTTTATACCGTTTATACTGTATACTGTTTATACTGTTTATACCGTTTATACCGTTTATACTGTATACTGTTTATACTGTTTATACTGTTTATACTGTTTATACTGTTTATACCGTTTATACCGTTTATACCGTTTATACCGTATACTGTTTATACTGTTTATACCGTTTATACCGTTTATACTGTTTATACCGTTTATACTGTATACTGTTTATACTGTTTATACTGTTTATACTGTATATACCGTTTATACCGTTTATACCGTTTATACTGTATACTGTTTATACTGTTTATACTGTTTATACCGTTTACACTGTATACTGTTTATACTGTTTATACTGTTTATACCGTTTATACCGTTTATACCGTTTATACTGTTTATACTGTTTATACCGTTTATACTGTTTATACCGTTTATACCGTTTATACCGTTTATACTGTTTATACCGTTTATACCGTTTATACCGTTTATACCGTTTATACCGTTTATACTGTTTATACTGTATACTGTTTATACCGTTTATACCGTTTATACCGTTTATACTGTATACTGTTTATACTGTTTATACTGTTTATACCGTTTATACCGTTTATACCGTTTATACCGTTTATACTGTATACTGTTTATACTGTTTATACTGTTTATACCGTTTATACTGTTTATACCGTTTATACTGTTTATACCGTTTATACCGTTTATACCGTTTATACTGTATACTGTTTATACTGTTTATACTGTATATACCGTTTATACTGTTTATACTGTATACTGTTTATACTGTTTATACCGTTTATACCGTTTATACCGTTTATACCGTTTATACCGTTTATACTGTATACTGTTTATACTGTTTATACCGTTTATACCGTTTATACCGTTTATACTGTTTATACCGTTTATACTGTATACTGTTTATACCGTTTATACCGTTTATACCGTTTATACCGTTTATACCGTTTATACTGTTTATACTGTTTATACCGTTTATACCGTTTATACTGTATACTGTTTATACTGTTTATACTGTTTATACCGTATATACCGTTTATACCGTTTATACTGTATACTGTATACTGTATACTGTTTATACTGTTTATACCGTTTATACTGTATACTGTTTATACTGTTTATACTGTTTATACCGTTTATACCGTTTATACCGTTTATACCGTTTATACTGTTTATACTGTTTATACCGTTTATACCGTTTATACTGTATACTGTTTATACTGTTTATACTGTTTATACCGTTTATACTGTTTATACCGTTTATACTGTATACTGTTTATACTGTATACTGTTTATACTGTTTATACTGTTTATACTGTTTATACTGTTTATACTGTTTATACCGTTTATACCGTTTATACCGTTTATACTGTTTATACTGTTTATACCGTTTATACTGTATACTGTTTATACTGTTTATACTGTTTATACTGTTTATACTGTTTATACTGTTTATACCGTTTATACTGTTTATACCGTTTATACCGTTTATACCGTTTATACCGTTTATACCGTTTATACCGTTTATACCGTTTATACCGTTTATACCGTTTATACCGTTTATACCGTTTATACCGTTTATACTGTTTATACTGTATACTGTTTATACTGTTTATACCGTTTATACCGTTTATACCGTTTATACCGTTTATACCGTTTATACCGTTTATACCGTTTATACCGTTTATACCGTTTATACTGTTTATACCGTTTATACCGTTTATACTGTATACTGTTTATACTGTTTATACTGTATACTGTTTATACTGTTTATACTGTTTATACTGTTTATACTGTTTATACTGTATATACTGTTTATACTGTTTATACCGTTTATACTGTTTATACTGTTTATACTGTTTATACTGTTTATACTGTATATACCGTTTATACTGTTTATACTGTTTATACTGTTTATACTGTATACTGTTTATACTGTTTATACTGTTTATACTGTTTATACTGTTTATACCGTTTATACCGTTTATACCGTTTATACTGTTTATACCGTTTATACTGTTTATACTGTTTATACTGTATACCGTTTATACTGTTTATACCGTTTATACCGTTTATACTGTTTATACCGTTTATACTGTTTATACTGTTTATACCGTTTATACCGTTTATACCGTTTATACTGTTTATACTGTTTATACCGTTTGTACCGTTTATACCGTTTATACCGTTTATACCGTCTATACCGTCTATACCGTTTATACTGTTTATACCGTTTATACCGTTTATACCGTTTATACCGTATACTGTTTATACTGTTTATACCGTTTATACCGTTTATACTGTTTATACTGTATACTGTTTATACTGTTTATACCGTTTATACCGTTTATACCGTATATACCGTTTATACCGTTTATACCGTTTATACTGTTTATACTGTTTATACTGTATATACTGTTTATACTGTTTATACCGTTTATACCGTTTATACCGTTTATACCGTTTATACTGTATACTGTTTATACTGTTTATACCGTTTATACTGTATACTGTTTATACTGTTTATACTGTATACTGTATACTGTTTATACTGTTTATACTGTATACTGTATACTGTTTATACCGTTTATACCGTTTATACTGTTTATACTGTTTATACCGTTTATACCGTTTATACCGTTTATACCGTTTATACCGTTTATACTGTTTATACTGTATATACCGTATATACCGTTTATACCGTTTATACCGTTTATACTGTATACTGTTTATACTGTTTATACTGTTTATACTGTATACTGTTTATACTGTTTATACTGTATACTGTTTATACTGTTTATACTGTTTATACCGTATGTACCGTTTATACCGTTTATACTGTTTATACTGTATACTGTTTATACTGTTTATACTGTTTATACCGTTTATACCGTTTATACCGTTTATACTGTTTATACTGTATACTGTTTATACTGTTTATACTGTATACTGTTTATACCGTTTATACCGTTTATACCGTTTATACTGTTTATACTGTATACTGTTTATACTGTTTATACTGTTTATACTGTTTATACCGTATATACCGTTTATACCGTTTATACCGTTTATACTGTATACTGTTTATACCGTTTATACTGTTTATACTGTATACTGTTTATACTGTTTATACCGTATATACCGTTTATACCGTTTATACCGTTTATACCGTTTATACCGTTTATACCGTTTATACTGTTTATACTGTATATACCGTTTATACCGTTTATACCGTTTATACCGTTTATACCGTTTATACCGTTTATACCGTTTATACCGTTTATACCGTTTATACTGTTTATACTGTATACTGTTTATACTGTTTATACTGTTTATACCGTTTATACTGTATACTGTTTATACTGTTTATACTGTTTATACCGTTTATACTGTTTATACTGTATACTGTTTATACTGTTTATACTGTATACTGTTTATACTGTTTATACTGTTTATACCGTTTATACTGTTTATACTGTATACTGTTTATACTGTTTATACTGTATACTGTTTATACTGTATACTGTTTATACTGTTTATACTGTTTATACTGTATACTGTTTATACTGTTTATACTGTTTATACTGTATACTGTTTATACTGTTTATACTGTTTATACCGTTTATACCGTTTATACTGTATACTGTTTATACCGTTTATACCGTTTATACCGTTTATACCGTTTATACTGTTTATACTGTTTATACCGTTTATACCGTTTATACTGTTTATACCGTTTATACCGTTTATACTGTATACTGTTTATACCGTTTATACCGTTTATACCGTTTATACCGTTTATACCGTTTATACTGTATACTGTTTATACCGTTTATACTGTTTATACTGTTTATACTGTTTATACTGTATACTGTTTATACTGTTTATACCGTTTATACCGTTTATACTGTTTATACTGTATACTGTTTATACTGTTTATACTGTATACACCGTTTATACCGTTTATACCGTTTTATACTGTTTATACTGTTTATACCGTTTATACCGTTTATACCGTTTATACTGTATATACTGTATACTGTTTATACCGTTTATACCGTTTATACTGTTTATACCGTTTATACCGTTTATACTGTTTATACTGTTTATACCGTTTATACCGTTTATACTGTATACCGTTTATACCGTTTATACCGTTTATACTGTTTATACTGTTTATACTGTATATACTGTATACTGTTTATACTGTTTATACTGTATACTGTTTATACTGTATACTGTTTATACCGTTTATACCGTTTATACTGTTTATACTGTTTATACTGTTTATACCGTTTATACTGTATACCGTTTATACCGTTTATACCGTTTATACTGTTTATACTGTTTATACTGTATATACTGTATACTGTTTATACTGTTTATACTGTATACTGTTTATACTGTATACTGTTTATACCGTTTATACCGTTTATACTGTTTATACTGTTTATACTGTTTATACTGTTTATACTGTTTATACTGTATACTGTTTATACTGTTTATACTGTTTATACCGTTTATACTGTATATACTGTATACTGTTTATACTGTTTATACTGTATACCGTTTATACTGTATATACTGTATACTGTTTATACTGTTTATACTGTATACCGTTTATACTGTTTATACTGTTTATACTGTATATACTGTATACTGTTTATACTGTTTATACTGTATACTGTTTATACTGTATACTGTTTATACCGTTTATACCGTTTATACTGTTTATACTGTTTATACTGTTTATACTGTATACTGTTTATACTGTTTATACTGTTTATACTGTTTATACTGTATACTGTTTATACTGTTTATACTGTTTATACCGTTTATACCGTATATACCGTTTATACTGTTTATACTGTTTATACTGTTTATACTGTATATACTGTTTATACTGTATACTGTATACTGTTTATACTGTTTATACTGTATACTGTTTATAACGTTTATACTGTTTATACTGTTTATACTGTTTATACTGTTTATACCGTTTATACTGTTTATACTGTTTATACTGTATATACTGTATACTGTTTATACTGTTTATACTGTATACTGTTTATACTGTATACTGTTTATACCGTTTATACCGTTTATACTGTTTATACTGTTTATACTGTTTATACTGTATACTGTTTATACCGTTTATACCGTTTATACTGTTTATACTGTTTATACTGTTTATACTGTATATACTGTTTATACTGTATACTGTATACTGTTTATACTGTTTATACTGTATACTGTTTATAACGTTTATACTGTTTATACTGTTTATACTGTTTATACTGTATACTGTTTATACTGTTTATACCGTTTATACCGTTTATACCGTTTATACCGTTTATACTGTATACTGTTTATACTGTTTATACCGTTTATACCGTTTATACTGTTTATACCGTTTATACCGTTTATACCGTTTATACCGTTTATACCGTTTATACCGTTTATACCGTTTATACTGTTTATACTGTTTATACTGTATACTGTTTATACTGTTTATACTGTATACTGTATACTGTTTATACTGTTTATACCGTTTATACCGTTTATACCGTTTATACTGTTTATACTGTATACTGTTTATACCGTTTATACCGTTTATACTGTTTATACTGTTTATACTGTTTATACTGTTTATACCGTTTATACTGTATACTGTTTATACCGTTTATACTGTTTATACTGTTTATACTGTTTATACCGTTTATACTGTTTATACTGTTTATACTGTTTATACCGTTTATACTGTTTATACTGTTTATACTGTTTATACTGTTTATACTGTTTATACTGTATACTGTTTATACTGTTTATACTGTTTATACTGTTTATACTGTTTATACTGTTTATACTGTTTATACCGTTTATACTGTATACTGTTTATACTGTTTATACTGTTTATACCGTTTATACCGTTTATACTGTTTATACCGTTTATACCGTTTATACCGTTTATACTGTATACTGTTTATACCGTTTATACTGTATACTGTTTATACTGTTTATACTGTATACTGTTTATACTGTTTATACTGTTTATACTGTATACTGTTTATACTGTTTATACTGTTTATACTGTATACTGTTTATACTGTTTATACTGTTTATACCGTTTATACTGTTTATACTGTATACTGTTTATACCGTTTATACTGTTTATACTGTTTATACTGTTTATACTGTATACTGTTTATACTGTTTATACTGTTTATACCGTTTATACTGTTTATACTGTTTATACTGTATACTGTTTATACTGTTTATACTGTTTATACTGTTTATACTGTTTATACTGTTTATACCGTTTATACTGTATACCGTTTATACTGTTTATACTGTTTATACTGTTTATACTGTTTATACTGTTTATACTGTATACTGTTTATACTGTTTATACCGTTTATACTGTTTATACTGTTTATACCGTTTATACTGTTTATACCGTTTATACTGTTTATACTGTATACTGTTTATACTGTTTATACTGTATACTGTTTATACTGTTTATACTGTTTATACTGTATACTGTTTATACTGTTTATACTGTTTATACTGTATACTGTTTATACCGTTTATACCGTTTATACCGTTTATACTGTTTATACTGTTTATACCGTTTATACCGTTTATACCGTTTATACTGTATACCGTTTATACCGTTTATACTGTTTATACTGTTTATACTGTATACTGTTTATACAGTTTATACTGTTTATACCGTTTATACCGTTTATACCGTTTATACTGTTTATACTGTATACTGTTTATACTGTTTATACTGTATACACCGTTTATACCGTTTATACTGTTTATACCGTTTATACCGTTTATACTGTTTATACTGTATATACTGTATACTGTTTATACCGTTTATACCGTTTATACCGTTTATACCGTTTATACTGTTTATACCGTTTATACCGTTTATACCGTTTATACTGTATACTGTTTATACCGTTTATACTGTTTATACTGTATATACTGTATACTGTTTATACTGTTTATACTGTATACTGTTTATACTGTATACTGTTTATACCGTTTATACCGTTTATACTGTTTATACTGTTTATACCGTTTATACCGTTTATACCGTTTATACCGTTTATACTGTTTATACTGTTTATACTGTTTATACCGTTTATACCGTTTATACTGTTTATACTGTATACTGTTTATACCGTTTATACTGTTTATACTGTTTATACTGTATACTGTTTATACTGTTTATACTGTATACTATACTGTTTATACTGTTTATACTGTATACTGTTTATAACGTTTATACTGTTTATACTGTTTATACTGTTTATACTGTATACTGTTTATACTGTTTATACCGTTTATACCGTTTATACTGTTTATACTGTTTATACTGTATACTGTTTATACTGTTTATACCGTTTATACTGTATACTGTTTATACCGTTTATACCGTTTATACCGTTTATACCGTTTATACCGTTTATACCGTTTATACTGTTTATACTGTTTATACTGTTTATACCGTTTATACTGTTTATACTGTTTATACTGTTTATACCGTTTATACCGTTTATACTGTTTATACTGTTTATACTGTTTATACTGTTTATACTGTTTATACCGTTTATACTGTTTATACTGTATACTGTTTATACCGTTTATACCGTTTATACTGTTTATACTGTTTATACCGTTTATACCGTTTATACCGTTTATACTGTTTATACCGTTTATACCGTTTATACTGTATACTGTTTATACTGTTTATACTGTTTATACTGTATACTGTTTATACCGTTTATACCGTTTATACCGTTTATACCGTTTATACTGTTTATACTGTTTATACTGTTTATACTGTATACTGTTTATACCGTTTATACCGTTTATACCGTTTATACTGTTTATACTGTTTATACTGTTTATACTGTTTATACCGTTTATACCGTTTATACTGTTTATACTGTATACTGTTTATACTGTTTATACTGTTTATACTGTATACTGTTTATACTGTTTATACTGTTTATACTGTATATACTGTTTATACTGTTTATACTGTATACTGTTTATACTGTTTATACTGTTTATACTGTTTATACTGTATACTGTTTATACTGTTTATACTGTATACTGTTTATACTGTTTATACTGTTTATACCGTATATACTGTTTATACTGTTTATACTGTATACTGTTTATACTGTTTATACTGTTTATACCGTATATACTGTTTATACTGTATACTGTTTATACTGTTTATACTGTTTATACTGTTTATACTGTTTATACTGTTTATACTGTTTATACTGTATACTGTTTATACTGTTTATACTGTTTATACTGTATATACTGTTTATACTGTTTATACTGTTTATACTGTTTATACCGTTTATACTGTATACCGTTTATACTGTTTATACTGTTTATACTGTTTATACTGTATACTGTTTATACCGTTTATACTGTTTATACTGTTTATACTGTTTATACTGTTTATACTGTTTATACTGTTTATACCGTTTATACCGTTTATACTGTTTATACTGTTTATACCGTTTATACTGTTTATACTGTTTATACTGTTTATACTGTATACCGTTTATACTGTTTATACTGTATACTGTTTATACTGTTTATACCGTTTATACCGTTTATACCGTTTATACTGTATACTGTTTATACTGTTTATACTGTATACTGTTTATACTGTATACTGTTTATACTGTATACTGTTTATACTGTTTATACCGTTTATACTGTATACTGTTTATACTGTTTATACTGTATACTGTTTATACTGTATACTGTTTATACTGTATACTGTTTATACTGTATACTGTTTATACTGTTTATACCGTTTATACCGTATACTGTATATACTGTTTATACTGTTTATACCGTTTATACCGTTTATACTGTTTATACTGTATACTGTTTATACTGTTTATACTGTTTATACCGTATACTGTTTATACTGTTTATACTGTATACCGTTTATACCGTATACTGTATATACTGTTTATACTGTTTATACCGTTTATACCGTTTATACTGTTTATACTGTTTATACTGTATACTGTTTATACTGTTTATACTGTATACTGTTTATACTGTTTATACTGTATACTGTTTATACTGTTTATACTGTATACTGTTTATACCGTTTATACTGTTTATACTGTATACTGTTTATACTGTTTATACTGTATACTGTTTATACTGTTTATACTGTATACTGTTTATACTGTTTATACTGTATATACTGTATACTGTTTATACTGTTTATACTGTTTATACTGTATACTGTTTATACTGTATACTGTTTATACTGTTTATACTGTATACTGTTTATACTGTTTATACTGTATACTGTTTATACTGTTTATACTGTATACTGTTTATACTGTATACTGTTTATACTGTTTATACTGTTTATACTGTTTATACTGTTTATACTGTTTATACTGTATACTGTTTATACTGTATACTGTTTATACTGTTTATACTGTTTATACTGTTTATACTGTTTATACTGTATACTGTTTATACTGTTTATACTGTTTATACTGTATACTGTTTATACTGTTTATACTGTATACTGTTTATACTGTTTATACTGTTTATACTGTATATACTGTTTATACTGTATATACTGTTATACTGTTTATACTGTTTATACTGTATACTGTTTATACTGTATACCGTTTATACTGTTTATACCGTTTATACTGTATACTGTTTATACTGTTTATACTGTTTATACCGTTTATACCGTTTATACCGTTTATACTGTTTATACTGTTTATACTGTTTATACTGTTTATACTGTATACTGTTTATACTGTTTATACCGTTTATACCGTTTATACTGTTTATACCGTTTACACTGTATACTGTTTATACTGTTTATACTGTTTATACCGTTTATACTGTTTATACCGTTTACACTGTATACTGTTTATACTGTTTATACTGTTTATACCGTTTATACTGTTTATACCGTATATACTGTTTATACTGTTTATACTGTTTATACCGTTTATACTGTATACTGTTTATACTGTTTATACTGTTTATACCGTTTATACCGTTTATACCGTATACTGTTTATACTGTTTATACCGTTTATACTGTTTATACCGTTTATACCGTATACTGTATATACTGTTTATACTGTTTATACTGTATATACTGTTTATACTGTTTATACTGTATACTGTTTATACTGTTTATACTGTTTATACTGTTTATACTGTATACTGTTTATACTGTTTATACTGTATACTGTTTATACTGTTTATACTGTTTATACCGTATATACTGTTTATACCGTTTATACTGTTTATACTGTATACTGTTTATACTGTTTATACTGTTTATACTGTTTATACCGTTTATACCGTTTATACCGTTTATACCGTTTATACTGTATACCGTTTATACTGTTTATACTGTATACTGTTTATACTGTTTATACCGTTTATACCGTTTATACCGTTTATACTGTTTATACTGTATACTGTTTATACTGTTTATACTGTTTATACTGTTTATACTGTATATACCGTTTATACCGTTTATACTGTTTATACTGTATACTGTTTATACCGTTTATACTGTTTATACTGTATACTGTTTATACTGTTTATACCGTTTATACCGTTTATACCGTTTATACCGTTTATACCGTTTATACCGTTTATACCGTTTATACTGTTTATACTGTTTATACCGTTTATACCGTTTATACCGTTTATACCGTTTATACCGTTTATACCGTTTATACTGTATACTGTTTATACCGTTTATACTGTTTATACTGTATACTGTTTATACTGTTTATACCGTTTATACCGTTTATACCGTTTATACCGTTTATACCGTTTATACCGTTTATACTGTTTATACTGTTTATACCGTTTATACCGTTTATACCGTTTATACTGTTTATACTGTTTATACCGTTTATACCGTTTATACCGTTTATACCGTTTATACCGTTTATACTGTATACTGTTTATACTGTTTATACCGTTTATACCGTTTATACCGTTTATACCGTTTATACCGTTTATACCGTTTATACCGTTTATACTGTTTATACTGTTTATACCGTTTATACCGTTTATACCGTTTATACCGTTTATACTGTTTATACTGTTTATACCGTTTATACCGTTTATACCGTTTATACCGTTTATACTGTTTATACTGTATACTGTTTATACTGTTTATACTGTTTATACTGTATACTGTTTATACTGTTTATACCGTTTATACCGTTTATACCGTTTATACCGTTTATACCGTTTATACCGTTTATACCGTTTATACCGTTTATACTGTTTATACTGTTTATACCGTTTATACCGTTTATACCGTTTATACCGTTTATACTGTTTATACCGTTTATACCGTTTATACCGTTTATACTGTTTATACCGTTTATACCGTTTATACCGTTTATACCGTTTATACTGTTTATACTGTATACTGTTTATACTGTTTATACTGTTTATACCGTTTATACTGTTTATACTGTATACTGTTTATACTGTTTATACTGTTTATACCGTTTATACTGTTTATACTGTATACTGTTTATACTGTTTATACTGTTTATACTGTATACTGTTTATACTGTTTATACTGTTTATACTGTTTATACTGTATACTGTTTATACTGTTTATACTGTTTATACTGTATACTGTTTATACTGTTTATACTGTTTATACTGTATACTGTTTATACTGTTTATACTGTTTATACCGTTTATACCGTTTATACCGTTTATACCGTTTATACTGTATACTGTTTATACTGTTTATACCGTTTATACCGTTTATACCGTTTATACCGTTTATACTGTTTATACCGTTTATACCGTTTATACCGTTTATACCGTTTATACTGTATACTGTTTATACCGTTTATACCGTTTATACCGTTTATACCGTTTATACTGTTTATACTGTATACTGTTTATACTGTTTATACCGTTTATACTGTTTATACTGTTTATACTGTATACTGTTTATACTGTTTATACCGTTTATACTGTTTATACCGTTTATACTGTTTATACTGTATACTGTTTATACTGTTTATACTGTTTATACCGTTTATACTGTTTATACCGTTTATACTGTTTATACTGTTTATACCGTTTATACTGTTTATACCGTTTATACTGTTTATACTGTATACTGTTTATACTGTTTATACTGTTTATACCGTTTATACCGTTTATACCGTTTATACCGTTTATACTGTTTATACCGTTTATACCGTTTATACTGTATACCGTTTATACCGTTTATACCGTTTATACTGTTTATACTGTTTATACTGTATATACTGTATACTGTTTATACTGTTTATACTGTTTATACTGTTTATACTGTTTATACCGTTTATACCGTTTATACTGTTTATACTGTTTATACTGTTTATACCGTTTATACTGTATACCGTTTATACCGTTTATACCGTTTATACTGTTTATACTGTTTATACTGTATATACTGTATACTGTTTATACTGTTTATACTGTATACTGTTTATACTGTATACTGTTTATACCGTTTATACCGTTTATACTGTTTATACTGTTTATACTGTTTATACTGTTTATACCGTTTATACCGTATACTGTTTATACCGTTTATACCGTTTATACTGTTTATACTGTTTATACTGTATATACTGTTTATACTGTATACTGTTTATACCGTTTATACCGTTTATACTGTTTATACTGTTTATACTGTTTATACTGTATATACTGTTTATACTGTATACTGTATACTGTTTATACTGTTTATACTGTATACTGTTTATAACGTTTATACTGTTTATACTGTTTATACTGTTTATACTGTTTATACCGTTTATACTGTTTATACTGTTTATACTGTATATACTGTATACTGTTTATACTGTTTATACTGTATACTGTTTATACTGTATACTGTTTATACCGTTTATACCGTTTATACTGTTTATACTGTTTATACTGTTTATACTGTATACTGTTTATACCGTTTATACCGTTTATACTGTTTATACTGTTTATACTGTTTATACTGTATATACTGTTTATACTGTATACTGTATACTGTTTATACTGTTTATACTGTATACTGTTTATACTGTTTATACTGTTTATACTGTTTATACTGTTTATACTGTTTATACTGTATACTGTTTATACTGTTTATACCGTTTATACCGTTTATACTGTTTATACCGTTTATACCGTTTATACTGTATATACTGTTTATACCGTTTATACCGTTTATACCGTTTATACTGTTTATACTGTATACTGTTTATACTGTTTATACTGTTTATACTGTTTATACTGTATACTGTTTATACTGTTTATACTGTTTATACCGTTTATACCGTTTATACCGTTTATACCGTTTATACCGTTTATACCGTTTATACCGTTTATACTGTTTATACTGTTTATACTGTTTATACCGTTTATACTGTTTATACTGTTTATACTGTTTATACCGTTTATACTGTTTATACTGTTTATACTGTTTATACCGTTTATACCGTTTATACTGTTTATACTGTTTATACCGTTTATACCGTTTATACCGTTTATACCGTTTATACCGTTTATACCGTTTATACTGTATACTGTTTATACTGTTTATACTGTTTATACTGTATACTGTATACTGTTTATACTGTTTATACCGTTTATACCGTTTATACCGTTTATACTGTTTATACTGTATACTGTTTATACCGTTTATACCGTTTATACCGTTTATACCGTTTATACTGTTTATACTGTTTATACCGTTTATACTGTTTATACTGTATACTGTTTATACTGTTTATACTGTTTATACTGTTTATACTGTTTATACCGTTTATACTGTTTATACTGTTTATACCGTTTATACTGTTTATACCGTTTATACTGTTTATACTGTTACTGTTTATACTGTTTATACTGTATACTGTTTATACCGTTTATACCGTTTATACTGTTTATACTGTTTATACTGTATATACTGTTTATACTGTTTATACTGTTTATACTGTTTATACTGTTTATACCGTTTATACTGTTTATACCGTTTATACCGTTTATACCGTTTATACCGTTTATACTGTATATACCGTTTATACCGTTTATACCGTTTATACTGTATACTGTTTATACTGTTTATACTGTTTATACTGTTTATACTGTTTATACTGTATATACCGTTTATACCGTTTATACCGTTTATACTGTATACTGTTTATACTGTTTATACTGTTTATACTGTATACTGTTTATACTGTTTATACTGTTTATACCGTTTATACCGTTTATACTGTATACTGTTTATACCGTTTATACCGTTTATACTGTTTATACCGTTTATACCGTTTATACTGTTTATACTGTTTATACCGTTTATACTGTTTATACTGTTTATACTGTTTATACTGTTTATACTGTTTATACTGTTTATACTGTTTATACTGTTTATACTGTTTATACCGTTTATACTGTATACTGTTTATACTGTTTATACTGTTTATACTGTTTATACTGTTTATACTGTTTATACTGTTTATACTGTTTATACCGTTTATACCGTTTATACTGTTTATACTGTTTATACTGTATACTGTTTATACTGTTTATACTGTTTATACTGTTTATACTGTTTATACTGTATACTGTTTATACTGTATACTGTTTATACTGTATACTGTTTATACTGTTTATACTGTTTATACTGTATACTGTTTATACCGTTTATACCGTTTATACCGTTTATACTGTTTATACCGTTTATACCGTTTATACCGTATATACTGTTTATACCGTTTATACTGTTTATACCGTTTATACTGTATATACTGTATACTGTTTATACAGTTTATACTGTTTATACCGTTTATACCGTTTATACTGTTTATACTGTTTATAGTTTATATACTGTATACTGTTTATACTGTTTATACTGTTTACACCGTTTATACCGTTTATACTGTTTATACCGTTTATACCGTTTATACTGTTTATACCGTTTATACCGTATACCGTTTATACCGTTTATACTGTTTATACCGTTTATACCGTTTATACTGTTTATACTGTTTATACTGTTTATACCGTTTATACTGTTTATACTGTTTATACTGTTTATACTGTTTATACTGTTTATACTGTATACTGTTTATACTGTATACTGTTTATACTGTATACTGTTTATACTGTATACTGTTTATACTGTTTATACTGTTTATACTGTTTATACTGTTTATAATGTTTATACCGTTTATACCGTTTATACCGTTTATAATGTTTATACTGTTTATACCGTTTATACCGTTTATACTGTTTATACTGTATATACTGTTTATACTGTTTATACTGTTTATACTGTTTATAATGTTTATACCGTTTATACCGTTTATACCGTTTATACTGTATACTGTATACTGTTTATACTGTTTATACTGTATACTGTTTATAACGTTTATACTGTTTATACTGTTTATACTGTTTATACTGTATACTGTTTATACCGTTTATACCGTTTATACCGTTTATACCGTTTATACTGTTTATACTGTATATACTGTTTATACTGTTTATACCGTTTATACTGTATACTGTTTATACCGTTTATACCGTTTATACTGTTTATACCGTTTATACCGTTTATACCGTTTATACTGTTTATACTGTATACTGTTTATACTGTTTATACCGTTTATACCGTTTATACTGTTTATACTGTTTATACTGTTTATACTGTTTATACTGTATACTGTTTATACTGTTTATACCGTTTATACTGTTTATACTGTTTATACCGTTTATACCGTTTATACTGTTTATACTGTTTATACCGTTTATACTGTTTATACTGTTTATACTGTTTATACTGTTTATACTGTATACTGTTTATACTGTTTATACCGTTTATACCGTTTATACCGTTTATACTGTTTATACTGTTTATACTGTATACTGTTTATACTGTTTATACTGTTTATACTGTTTATACTGTTTATACCGTTTATACCGTTTATACTGTTTATACTGTATACTGTTTATACTGTTTATACTGTTTATACTGTATACTGTTTATACTGTTTATACCGTTTATACTGTATACTGTTTATACTGTTTATACTGTATACTGTTTATACCGTTTATACCGTTTATACCGTTTATACTGTTTATACTGTATACTGTATACTGTTTATACTGTTTATACTGTATACTGTTTATACTGTTTATACTGTTTATACCGTTTATACTGTTTATACTGTTTATACTGTATACTGTTTATACCGTTTATACCGTTTATACCGTTTATACTGTTTATACTGTATACTGTTTATACTGTTTATACTGTTTATACTGTTTATACTGTTTATACTGTTTATACTGTTTATACTGTATACTGTTTATACTGTTTATACTGTTTATACTGTATATACTGTTTATACTGTTTATACTGTTTATACTGTTTATACCGTATATACTGTTTATACTGTATACTGTTTATACTGTATATACTGTTTATACTGTATATACTGTTTATACTGTTTATACTGTTTATACCGTTTATACCGTATACTGTATATACTGTTTATACTGTTTATACTGTTTATACTGTTTATACCGTTTATACCGTTTATACTGTTTATACTGTATACCGTTTATACTGTTTATACTGTTTATACTGTATACTGTTTATACTGTTTATACTGTATACTGTTTATACTGTTTATACCGTTTATACCGTTTATACCGTTTATACTGTATACTGTTTATACTGTTTATACTGTATACTGTTTATACTGTATACTGTTTATACTGTATACTGTTTATACTGTTTATACCGTTTATACTGTATACTGTTTATACTGTTTATACTGTATACTGTTTATACTGTATACTGTTTATACTGTATACTGTTTATACTGTTTATACCGTTTATACTGTATATACCGTTTATACCGTTTATACCGTTTATACTGTTTATACTGTTTATACCGTTTATACTGTTTATACTGTTTATACTGTATACTGTTTATACTGTTTATACTGTTTATACTGTATACTGTTTATACTGTATACTGTTTATACCGTTTATACCGTTTATACTGTTTATACTGTTTATACTGTATACTGTTTATACTGTTTATACTGTATACTGTTTATACTGTTTATACTGTTTATACTGTATACTGTTTATACTGTTTATACCGTTTATACCGTTTATACTGTTTATACTGTATACTGTTTATACTGTTTATACTGTATACTGTTTATACTGTTTATACTGTATACTGTTTATACTGTTTATACCGTTTATACTGTATATACTGTTTATACTGTTTATACTGTATACTGTTTATACTGTATACTGTTTATACTGTATACTGTTTATACTGTTTATACTGTATACTGTTTATACTGTTTATACTGTATACTGTTTATACTGTTTATACTGTATACTGTTTATACTGTATACTGTTTATACTGTTTATACTGTTTATACTGTATACTGTTTATACTGTATACTGTTTATACTGTATACTGTTTATACTGTTTATACTGTTTATACTGTATATACTGTTTATACTGTTTATACCGTTTATACCGTTTATACTGTATACTGTTTATACTGTTTATACTGTATACTGTTTATACTGTTTATACTGTATATACTGTTTATACTGTTTATACTGTTTATACCGTTTATACTGTTTATACTGTATACTGTTTATACTGTTTATACTGTTTATACTGTTTATACTGTTTATACTGTATACTGTTTATACTGTTTATACTGTTTATACTGTTTATACTGTTTATACTGTTTATACTGTTTATACTGTTTATACTGTATACTGTTTATACCGTATACTGTTAATACTGTTTATACCGTTTATACCGTTTATACTGTTTATACCGTTTATACCGTATACTGTATATACTGTTTATACTGTTTATACCGTTTATACTGTTTATACTGTTTATACTGTATACTGTTTATACTGTTTATACTGTATATACTGTTTATACTGTTTATACTGTTTATACTGTTTATACTGTTTATACTGTATACTGTTTATACTGTATACTGTTTATACTGTTTATACCGTTTATACTGTTTATACTGTTTATACTGTTTATACCGTTTATACCGTATACTGTATATACTGTTTATACTGTATACTGTTTATACTGTTTATACTGTATATACTGTTTATACTGTTTATACTGTTTATACTGTTTATACTGTTTATACTGTATACTGTTTATACTGTTTATACTGTTTATACTGTTTATACTGTATACTGTTTATACTGTTTATACTGTTTATACTGTTTATACCGTTTATACCGTATACTGTATATACTGTTTATACCGTTTATACTGTTTATACTGTTTATACCGTTTATACCGTTTATACTGTTTATACTGTTTATACCGTTTATACCGTTTATACTGTTTATACCGTATACTGTTTATACTGTTTATACTGTTTATACCGTTTATACCGTTTATACTGTTTATACTGTTTATACTGTTTATACTGTTTATACTGTTTATACTGTTTATACCGTTTATACCGTTTATACCGTTTATACTGTTTATACCGTTTATACCGTTTATACCGTTTATACCGTTTATACTGTATACTGTTTATACCGTTTATACCGTTTATACCGTTTATACCGTTTATACTGTATACTGTTTATACTGTTTATACCGTTTATACTGTTTATACTGTTTATACTGTATACTGTTTATACTGTTTATACTGTATACTGTTTATACTGTTTATACTGTTTATACTGTATACTGTTTATACTGTTTATACCGTTTATACCGTTTATACTGTTTATACTGTATACTGTTTATACTGTTTATACTGTATACTGTTTATACTGTTTATACTGTTTATACTGTATATACCGTTTATACTGTATATACTGTTTATACTGTTTATACCGTATATACTGTTTATACTGTATACTGTTTATACTGTTTATACTGTTTATACCGTATATACTGTTTATACTGTATACTGTATATACTGTTTATACTGTATATACTGTTTATACTGTTTATACTGTTTATACTGTATACTGTTTATACTGTATATACTGTTTATACTGTTTATACTGTATATACTGTTTATACTGTTTATACTGTTTATACTGTTTATAAGAATATACTGTAAGAAAACACTGAACAGACGTCAAAACATTGCAGAGCTTTTGCGAAGCGTGGACGTTATAAGGTGCGACTCTGTGATCAGCCGTCCAACTTCTGGAGAGCAACAGTGTTTAGAGCTCGATAACACACAGTCTGTCTTGGCCTGGGTGACTGGCCTGGGTGACTGGCCTGGGTGACTGGCCTGGGTGACTAGCCTGGGTGACTGGCCTGGGTGACTGGCCTGGGTGACTGGCCTGGGTGACTGGCCTGGGTGACTGGCCTGGGTGACTGGCCTGGGTGACTGGCCTGGGTGACTAGCCTGGGTGACTGGCCTGGGTGACTAGCCTGGGTGACTGGCCTGGGTGACTGGCCTGGGTGGCTGGCCTGGGTGACTGGCCTGGGTGGCTAGCCTGGGTGACTGGCCTGGGTGACTAGCCTGGGTGACTGGCCTGGGTGACTGGCCTGGGTGACTGGCCTGGGTGACTGGCCTGGGTGACTAGCCTGGGTGACTCTGGTATAAAGTAGTGCGCTATATAGGGAATAGGGTTCCATAGGGCTCTGGTCTAACGTAGTGCACTATATAGGGAATAGGGTTCCATAGGGCTCTGGTCTAAAGTAGTGCGCTATATAGGGAATAGGGTTCCATATGGCCCTGGTCTAAAGTAGGGAATATGGTGCCATTTGAGATGTAGCCAATGATAGGGACTGAGAGAAACAGATGTAGCCAATGATAGGGACTGAGAGAAACAGATGTAGCCAATGATAGGGACTGAGTTGTGGACAGCTGATCTCAGTCGTTATGTGGTGCAGAGAGAAACAGAAGCTCCCCACTAGTTCTAGATGTTTCTCTTTATGGTCTTCGTCCCAAATGGCACCCTATAATTCCCTTTATAGTGTGCTACTTTTGACCAGAGCCCATAGACAGAACACATTGAATGTTTTCCCACAGTATTTGGTCTCTACCTGAAGCCTGAACAGGGATGTTTTCTAATAGTTTATATAAACTGTGGATAAACACTACCACAGCTGATGCAGAACTATAACACAATACAGATGTTATTAGTGTTTAACGTCCGGCCCTCCCCTGGCCAGGACACGACAACACCTGGGCATGTAGTGTAGTGCACTACTTTTGACCAGGGCAATAGGATGCAAACAGCCTCATCCTGCTCCCTAATTCTCTACGATGATGCTGCCAGGGAACGAAAGACCAGCTCTCTCTCTGGTCCTCTATGATGATGCTGCCAGGGAATGAAAGACCAGCTCTCTCTCTGATAAATAATAATATAATAATATATGCCATTTAGCAGACGCTTTTATCCAAAGCGACTTACAGTCATGTGTGCATACATTCTACGTATGGGTGGTCCCGGGAATCGAACCCAGTACCCTGGCGTTACAAGCGCCATGCTCTACCAACTGAGCCACAGAACCACTACGATGATGCTGCCAGGGAACGAAAGACCAGCTCTCTCTCTGATCCTCTACGATGATGCTGCCAGGGAATGACATTTTTTAAATTTTTAATTTCACCTTTATTTAACCAGGTAGGCTAGTTGAGAACAAGTTCTCATTTGCAACTGCGACCTGGCCAAGATAAAGCATAGCAGTGTGAACAGACAACACAGAGTTACACATGGAGTAAACAATTAACAAGTCAATAACACAGTAGAAAAAAAGGGGAGTCTATATACAATGTGTGCAAAAGGCATGAGGAGGTAGGCGAATAATTACAATTTTGCAGATTAACACTGGAGTGATAAATGATCAGATGGTCATGTACTGGTAGAGAATTTGGTGTGCAAAAGAGCAGACAAATAAATAAATAAAAACAGTATGGGGATGAGGTAGGTGAAAATGGGTGGGCTATTTACCAATAGACTATGTACAGCTGCAGCGATCGGTTAGCTGCTCAGATAGCAGATGTTTGAAGTTATTATTATATTATTATTATTATTATTATATATTATTTGAAGTTGGTGAGGGAGATAAGTCTCCAACTTCAGTGATTTTTGCAATTCGTTCCAGTCACAGGCAGCAGAGTACTGGAACGAAAGGCGGCCAAGTGAGGTGTTGGCTTTAGGGATGATCAGTGAGATACACCTGCTGGAGCGCGTGCTGGGTGTTGCCATCGTGACCAGTGAACTGAGATAAGGTGGAGCTTTACCTAGCATGGACTTGTAGATGACCTGGAGCCAGTGGTTCTGGCGACTAATATGTAGCGAGGGCCAGCTGACTAGAGCATACAAGTCGCAGTGGTGGGTGGTAATAAGGTGCTTTAGTGACAAAACGGATGGCACTGTGATAAACTGCATCCAGTTTGCTGAGTAGAGTGTTGGAAGCAATTTTGTAGATGACATCGCCAAAGTCGAGGATCGGTAGGATAGTCAGTTTTACTAGGGTAAGTTTGGCGGCGTGAGTGAAGGAGGCTTTGTTGCGGAATAGAAAGCCGACTCTTGATTTGATTTTCGATTGGAGATGTTTGATATGAGTCTGGAAGGAGAGTTTACAGTCTAGCCAGACACCTAGGTACACATATTCAAGGTCGGAACCATCCAGGGTGGTGATGCTAGTCGGTCATGCGGGTGCAAGCAGCGATCGGTTGAAAAGCATGCATTTGGTTTTACTAGCGTTTAAGAGCAGTTGGAGGCCACGGAAGGAGTGTTGTATGGCATTGAAGCTCGTTTGGAGGTTAGATAGCACAGTGTCCAAGGACGGGCCGGAAGTATATAGAATGGTGTCGTCTGCGTAGAGGTGGATCAGGGAATCGCCCGCAGCAAGAGCAACATCATTGATATATACAGAGAAAAGAGTCGGCCCCAGAATTGAACCCTGTGGCACCCCGTAGAGACTGCCAGAGGACCGGACAGCATGCCCTCCGATTTGACACACTGAACTCTGTCTGCAAAGTAATTGGTGAACCAGGCAAGGCAGTCATCCGAAAAACCAAGGCTACTGAGTCTGCCGATAAGAATATGGTGATTGACAGAGTCGAAAGCCTTGGCAAGGTCGATGAAGACGGCTGCACAGTACTGTCTTTTATCGATGGCGGTTATGATATCATTTAGTACCTTGAGTGTGGCTGAGGTGCACCCGTGACCGGCTCGGAAACCAGATTGCACAGCGGAGAAGGTACGGTGGGATTCGAGATGGTCAGTAACCTGTTTGTTGAGTTGGCTTTCGAAGACCTTAGATAGGCAGGGCAGGATGGATATACGTCTGTAACAGTTTGGGTCCAGGGTGTCTCCCCCTTTGAAGAGGGGGATGACTGCGGCAGCTTTCCAATCCTTGGGGATCTCAGATGATATGAAAGAGAGGTTGAACAGGCTGGTAATAGGGGTTGCGACAATGGCGGCGGATAGTTTCAGAAATAGAGGGTTCAGATTGTCAAGCCCAGCTGATTTGTACGGGTCCAGGTTTTGCAGCTCTTTCAGAACATCTGCTATCTGGATTTGGGTAAAGGAGAACCTGGAGAGGCTTGGGCGAGTAGCTGCGGGGGGGCGGAGCTGTTGGCCGAGGTTGGAGTAGCCAGGCGGAAGGCATGGCCAGCCGTTGAGAAATGCTTGTTGAAGTTTTCGATAATCATGGATTTATCGGTGGTGACCGTGTTACCTAGCCTCAGTGCAGTGGGCAGCTGGGAGGAGGTGCTCTTGTTCTCCATGGACTTCACAGTGACCCAGAACTTTTTGGAGTTGGAGCTACAGGATGCAAACTTCTGCCTGAAGAAGCTGGCCTTAGCTTTCCTGACTGACTGCGTGTATTGGTTCCTGACTTCCCTGAACAGTTGCATATCGCGGGGACTATTCAATGCTATTGCAGTCCGCCACAGGATGTTTTTGTGCTGGTCGAGGGCAGTCAGGTCTGGAGTGAACCAAGGGCTGTATCTGTTCTTAGTTCTGCATTTTTTGAACGGAGCATGCTTATCTAAAATGGTGAGGAAGTTACTTTTAAAGAATGACCAGGCATCCTCAACTGACGGGATGAGGTCAATGTCCTTCCAGGATACCCGGGCCAGGTCGATGAGAAAGGCCTGCTCACAGAAGTGTTTTAGGGAGCGTTTGACAGTGATGAGGGGTGGTTGTTTGACTGCGGCTCCGTAGCGGATACAGGCAATGAGGCAGTGATTGCTGAGATCCTGGTTGAAAGACCAGCTCTCTCTCTCTGATCCTCTACGATGATGCTGCCAGGGAGTGAAAGACCAGCTCTCTTTGATCCTCTATGATGATGCTGCCAGGGAATGAAAGACCAGCTCTCTCTGATCCAGTACGATGATGCTGCCAGGGAATTAAAGACCATCTCTCTCTCTGATCCTCTACAATGCTGCTGCCAGGGAATGAAAGACCAGCTCTCTTTGAACCTCTACGATGATGCTGCCAGGGAATGAAAGACCAGCTCTCTTTGATCCTCTACGATGATGCTGCCAGGGAATGAAAGACCATCTCTCTCTCTGATCCTCTACGATGATGCTGACAGGGAATGAAAGAGCATCTCTCTCTCTTTGATCCTCTACGATGATGCTGCCAGGGAATTAAAGACCAGCTCTCTTTGATCGTCTACGATGATGCTGCCAGGGAATGAAAGACCATCTCTCTCTCTGATCCTCTACGATCATGCTGCCAGGGAATGAAAGAGCATCTCTCTCTCTTTGATCCTCTACGATGATGCTGCCAGGGAATTAAAGACCATCTCTCTCTCTGACCCTCTACGATGATGCTGCCAGGGAATGAAAGAGCAGAACTCTCTGATCCTGGTGACATTATTCATTTTAATCAAATCCATCTAATAATAATAATAATAATAATAATAATAATAATAATAATAATATGTTCATCTCCTCTGTCTCTCTTCTCTCTCCCAGCCTCCCAGCACTGACACCTGCTCTAACCCAAAGTGAAGCCAGAAACAAACACCATCCGGGTTGGGGCAGACCACCCAACCCTCTCCAGCCCTCCTCAGCCCTGTTCATCCCTCCTCAGCCCCGTTTATCCCTGTTCAGCCCTGTTTATCCCCGTTTATCCCTGTTCAGCCCTGTTTATCCCTGTTCAGCCCTCCTCAGCCCTGTTTATCCCTGTTCAGCCCTCACCAGCCCTGTTCAGCCCTCCTCAGCCCTGTTTATCCCTGTTCAGCCCTCCTCAGCCCTGTTCAGTCCTCCTCAGCCCTGTTTATCCCTGTTCAGCCCTCCTCAGCCCTGTTTATCCCTGTTCAGCCCTCACCAGCCCTGTTCAGCCCTCCTCAGTCCTGTTCAGTCCTCCTCAGCCCTGTTTATCCCTGTTCAGCCCTCCTCAGCCCTGTTCAGCCCTCCTCAGCCCTGTTTATCCCTGTTCAGCCCTCCTCAGCCCTGTTCAGCCCTGTTTATCCCTGTTCAGCCCTCCTCAGCCCCGTTCAGCACTCCCCAGCCCTGTTCAGCCATCCTCAGTCCTGTTCAGCCCTCCCCAGCCCTGTTCAGCCCTCCTCAGCCCTGTTCAGCCCTCCCCAGTCCTGTTCAGCCCTCCTCAGTCCTGTTCAGCCCTCCTCAGCCCTGTTCAGCCCCCTCAGCCCTGTTCAGCCCTCCTCAGCCCTGTTTATCCCTGTTCAGCCCTCCTCAGCCTTGTTCAGCCCTCCTCAGCCCTGTTCAGCCCTCCTCAGCCCTGTTCAGCCCTCCTTATCCCTGTTCAGCCCTCCCCAGCCCTCCTCAGCCCTCCTCAGCCCTCCCCAGCCCTGTTCAGCCCTCCTCAGCCCTGTTTATCCCTGTTCAGCCCTGTTCAGCCCTCCCCAGCCCTGTTCAGCCCTCCCCAGCCCTGTTTATCCCGGTTCAGCCTTCCCCAGCCCTGTTCAGCCCTCCCCAGCCCTCCTCAGCCCTGTTTATCCCTGTTCAGCCCTCCTCAGCCCTGTTCAGCCCTCCCCAGCCCTGTTCAGCCCTCCTCAGCCCTCCTCAGCCCTGTTTATCCCTGTTCAGCCCTCCCCAGCCCTGTTCAGCCCTCCCCAGCCTTGTTCAGCCCTCCCCAGCCCTGTTCAGCCCTCCTCAGCCCTGTTCAGCCCTCCTCAGCCCTGTTCAGCCCTCCCCAGCCCTTTTCAGCCCTCCCCAGTCCTGTTCAGTCCTGTTCAGCCCTCCCCAGCCCTGTTCAGCCCCCCAGCCCTCCTCAGCCCTCCCCAGCCCTGTTCAGCCCTCCTCAGCCCTGTTTATCCCTGTTCAGCCCTCCCCAGCCCTGTTCAGCCCTCCTCAGCCCTCCTCAGCCCTGTTTATCCCTGTTCAGCCCTCCCAAGCCCTGTTCAGCCCTCCCCAGCCCTGTTTATCCCTGATCAGCCCTGTTCAGCACTCCCCAGCCCTGTTTGTCCCTGTTCAGCCCTGTTCAGCCCTGTTCAGCACTCCCCAGCTCTGTTTAGCACTCCCCAGCCCTGTTTATCCCTGTTCAGCCCTGTTCAGCCCTCCCCAGTCCTGTTTAGCCCTCCTCACCCTTGTTCAGACCTGTACACCACCGGCTCTCTCTGTCTGTCTCTTTCCCCATCTCTCTCTCTCTCTCTCTCTCCTCATCTCTCTCTGTCTGTCTCTTTCCCCATCTCTCTCTCTCTCTCCTCATCTCTCTCTGTCTCTCTCTGTCCCCATCTCTCTCTCAATTAAATTAAATTCAAATTCAATTCAACTCTCTTTCTCTCTCCCTATATCTCTCTCCCCATGTCTCTCTCCCTCTCTCCTCATATCTCTGTCTCTCTCATCACTCTCTCCCCATCACTCTTTCCATCTCATCACTCTCTCCCCATCACTCTCTCCCCATCTCACTCTCTCTCCATCAATCTTTCCCCAACTCTCTCTTTCTCTCCGTGGCAGGCAGGCAGTGAGCCTAACAGAGAAGCTGCACCTGCAGAATGACTGCATGGACAAGAGATGCAGAGAATGTGCATGTTTTCTCTGTGACCTCATGTGTCTGTGATAGTGATTGGAACCACACCTCCAATGATTCGTATTAATAGTAGAATTAGGAGAGAGAGAGCCGGTATGGTCCCTTTGAACCAGTTAAACAGAGAACCAGACCATTGCCTGTCCAGCTCTCTCTCTCTCTCTCTCTCTCTCTCTCTGAGGCGAGCCACCTGCCTGTCCAGTGTTCCCGCGCCCCGCTGAGGGTGGGTTGGACGGGGGAGGGAAGGCATGTGGCTGTCCTGCTGGCTGGATCACACACACACACACACACACACACACACACACACACACACACACACACACACACACACACACACACACACACACACACACACACACAAGAAATCCTTCAGCAATATGACTAATCACATTCTGAGAAGTGAGCCATAATAGGAATCAAATGGCAGTAAAATCCTTCTGTTACCGGTTAAATAGGACACATCTTCTGTTACCGGTTAAATAGGACACATCTTCTGTTACCGGTTAAATAGGACACATATTCTGTTACCGGTTAAATAGGACACATCTTCTGTTACCGGTTAAATAGGACACATCTTCTGTTACCGGTTAAATATAACACATATTCTGTTACCGGTTAAATAGGACACATCTTCTGTTACCGGTTAAATATAACACATATTCTGTTACCGGTTAAATAGGACACATCTTCTGTTACCTGTTACCGGTTAAATAGGACACATATTCTGTTACCGGTTAAATATAACACATATTCTGTTACCGGTTAAATATAACACATATTCTGTTACTGGTTAAATATAACACATATTCTGTTACCGGTTAAATATAACACATCTTCTGTTACCGGTTAAATATAACACATCTTCTGTTACCGGTTAAATAGGACACATATTCTGTTACCGGTTAAATATAACACATATTCTGTTACCGGTTAAATAGGACACATCTTCTGTTACCGGTTAAATAGGACACATCTTCTGTTACCGGTTAAATATAACACATATTCTGTTACCGGTTAAATAGGACACATCTTCTGTTACCAGAAAGACAGAAAAAGCTGCTGCTCTATCATCAAAGGCATCTCAACTGCTTGTGAAAGGAAACCCGGCAAATAAATAACCAGGTGTCAAATTTAAAAGTTGTTGCTCTTGGTCTTTGCGCACAAAACCATGTTCACATGCAACTGGTGGAAGCTTACCGAATCTGCTGTGGTCCTGTCTTGTCCCGTACACGGTCCCGTTGGGGAATATCTCCAGCTGGAATCCGGTTCGACAGTACAGCTGCCTCCGCCGCAGAATCCCTTTAAGGTGCTCGAATTCCGTCAGCGAGCCTCGCTGTAACCTCCCCTCGATCTGTCCCAGCCTCTCATCCAGTAACCCCGCTGGCGCCTCTGCCAAGGGCATACTTCCTAGTGCGGGGAAACTCTGTAAATCCAAGTCGAGTGTCCCTAGAAAGCCCCCAACCTCCGACATGGCGCACAACTGAATGGATCTGTTAATGCAATTAAAATGTCCGTTGAATCAAGGAAGTTTATCGTTCAACATAGGAAGTCAAATCCCGTGCGCAAAAAGCCACGAAGGTATGCAACCCGGCGTAATGCGTATTTCACCTCCTCCTCAACTTCGGTAAATCGGTTCCTTTATTTAATGACGTGTCCTTTACTACTCATCACTTAGATTAGTGTGTTTATCAACCGGACAGGCTGGCTATATACATAATGGCTTTTCAAATGCAAGCCACGCCTGGCTGGCATCCCTGCTTTGCGTGCCGCATCATGAGTTTACTGAAAAAAATATATCGTTTCATTCCAACTTTGATTATTGTATAATGCTGCTGCAGCCTTTGTGCTTTTCGCTCTGGCCTCGTCCTGATGCCGCTGTAGGATCACTGGTCTTCTGATCTGTAGCAGGACTACCTCCCTGCTCGGCTCTCTGTGTCTTTCTGCTGATAAAACCACCACGGAACCAAGAGCAGGAAACTGGTGATAGTTTGTGGTGCATTGCAATGAAATGAAAGCCGCAATCATCATTAAAAAACGGATGGAAGTTGACACAGAGCTGATAAACTACATGTTTCAGTGCATCATACTACCGCATTCAGAATCCATCCACATAGAACTCGTAAAAGACCTCTAAACCGCTTGACGTCGTATCACTATATCACTTCTATCTCAAACGGCACCGGTGACTCTGTTATTTTCCCTCTGAAGAAAGTGAAAGAGATGTTTCCTCATGTCTTGTGCAGATTTCAAACAGAAAAGCTCCGTTCAACTTTGTCCCATTTTATAGCGGTGTCAGTCAGTCAGTCAGTCAGTCACACTCACCGTCACTCAGTCAGTCACTCTGTCAGTCAGTCCGTCAGTCAGTCAGTCAGACAGTCAGTCAGTCACTGTCAGCCTGCCAGTCAGTCAGTCAGTCACTCTGTCAGTCAGACAGTCACTCTGTCAGTCAGACAGTCACTCTGTCAGTCAGTCACTCTGTCAGTCAGACAGTCACTCTGCCAGTCAGACAGTCACTCTGTCAGTCAGACAGTCACTCTGTCAGTCAGTCACTCTGTCAGTCAGTCACTCTGTCAGTCAGACAGTCACTCTGTCAGTTAGACAGTCACTCTGCCAGTCAGACAGTCACTCTGTCAGTCAGACAGTCACTCTGTCAGTCAGACAGTCACTCTGTCAGTCAGTCACTCTGTCAGTCAGTCTGTCAGTCAGTCACTCTGTCAGTCAGACAGTCACTCTGTCAGTCAGACAGTCACTCTGTCAGTCAGTCACTCTGTCAGTCAGTCACTCTGTCAGTCAGACAGTCACTCTGCCAGTCAGACAGTCACTCTGCCAGTCAGACAGTCACTCTGTCAGTCAGTCACTCTGTCAGTCAGTCACTCTGTCAGTCAGACAGTCACTCTGTCAGTCAGACAGTCACTCTGTCAGTCAGTCACTCTGTCAGTCAGTCACTCTGTCAGTCAGACAGTCACTCTGCCAGTCAGACAGTCACTCTGCCAGTCAGACAGTCACTCTGTCAGTCAGTCAGTCACTCTGCCAGTCAGACAGTCACTCTGCCAGTCAGTCAGTCACTCTGTCAGTCAGACAGTCACTCTGCCAGTCAGTCAGTCACTCTGTCAGTCAGTCAGTCACTCTGCCAGTCAGTCAGTCACTCTGTCAGTCAGACAGTCACTCTGTCAGTCAGTCCGACAGTCAGACAGTCACTCTGTCAGACAGTCAGTCAGTCACTCTGCCAGTTAGTCAGTCACTCTGCCAGTTAGTCAGTCACTCTGCCAGTTAGTCAGTCACTCTGTCAGTCAGTCAGTCAGTCAGTCAGTCAGTCAGTTAGTCAGTCACTCTGTCAGTCAGTCAGTCAGTCAGTCAGTCAGACAGTCACTCTGTCAGTTAGTCAGTCACTCTGTCAGTCAGTCAGACAGTCACTCTGTCAGTCAGTCAGACAGTCACTCTGTCAGTCAGTCAGACAGTCACTCTGTCAGACAGTCAGTCAGTCACTCTGTCAGTCAGTCAGACAGTCACTCTGCCAGTCAGTCAGTCACTCTGCCAGTCAGTCAGTCACTCTGTCAGTCAGTCAGACAGTCACTCTGCCAGTCAGTCAGTCACTCTGCCAGTCAGTCAGACAGTCACTCTGCCAGTCAGTCAGACAGTCACTCTGCCAGTCAGTCAGACAGTCACTCTGCCAGTTAGACAGTCACTCTGCCAGTTAGACAGTCACTCTGTCAGTTAGTCAGTCACTCTGCCAGTTAGTCAGTCACTCTGTCAGTCACTCTGTGTTCAGATCAGAATGTTATTCTCGAACTATTCTCAAATAGTTGAAGTACAGAAGGGGCGGCAGGGTAGCCTAGTGGTTAGAGGCAGGGTAGCCTAGTGGTTAGAGCGTTGGACTAATAACCGGAAGGTTGCAAGTTCAAACCCCCGAGCTGACAATGTACAAATCTTTCATTCTGCCCCTGAACAGGCAGTTAACCCACTGTTCCCAGGCCGTCATTGAAAATAAGAATTTGTTCTTAACTGACTTGCCTGGTTAAATAAAGGGAAAATAAATAAACATAAATATGGGTTATATTTACAATGGTGTTTGTTCTTCACTGGTTGCCCTTTTCTTGTGGCAACAGGTCACAAATCTTGCTGCTGTGATGGCACACTGGTATTTCACCCAGTAGATATGGGAGCTTATCAAAATCGGGTTTGTTTTCAAATTCTTTGTGGATCTGTGTAATCTGAGGGAAATATGTCTCTCTAATATGGTCATACATTTGGCAGGAGGTTAGGAAGTGCAGCTCAGTTTCCACCTCATTTTGTGGGCAGTGAGCAAATAGCCTGTCTTCTCTTGAGAGCCATGTCTGCCTATGGCAGCCTTTCTCAATAGCAAGGCTATGCTCACTGAGTCTGTACATAGTCAAAGCTTTCCTTAAGTTTGGGTCAGTCACAGTGGTCAGGTATTCTGCCGCTGTGTACTCTCTGTTTAGGGCCAAATAGCATTCTAGTTTGCTCGTTTTTTTTGTAAATTCTTTCCAATGTGTCAAGCATCTATCTTTTTTCTTTCTCATGATTCGTTTGGGTCTAATTGTATTGCTGTCCTGGGGCTCTGTGGGGTGTGTTTGTGAACAGAGCCCCAGGACCAGCTTGCTTAGGGGACTCTTCTCCAGGTTAATCTCTCTGTAGGGTGTGTTTGTGAACAGAGCCCCAGGACCAGCTTGCTTAGGGGACTCTTCTCCAGGTTCATCTCTCTGTAGGGTGTGTTTGTGAACAGAGCCCCAGGACCAGCTTGCTTAGGGGACTCTTCTCCAGGTTCATCTCTCTGTAGGGTGTGTTTGTGAACAGAGCCCCAGGACCAGCTTGCTTAGGGACTCTTCTCCAGGTTCATCTCTCTGTAGGGTGTGTTTGTGAACAGAGCCCCAGGACCAGCTTGCTTAGGGGACTCTTCTCCAGGTTCATCTCTCTGTAGGGTGTGTTTGTGAACAGAGCCCCAGGACCAGCTTGCTTAGGGGACTCTTCTCCAGGTTCATCTCTCTGTAGGGTGTGTTTGTGAATAGAGCCCCAGGACCAGCTTGCTTAGGGGACTCTTCTCCAGGTTCATCTCTCTGTAGGGTGTGTTTGTGAACAGAGCCCCAGGACCAGCTTGCTTAGGGGACTCTTCTCCAGGTTCATCTCTCTGTATGGTGTGTTTGTGAATAGAGCCCCAGGACCAGCTTGCTTAGGGGACTCTTCTCCAGTTTCATCTCTCTGTAGGTGATGGCTTTGTTCTGGAAGGTTTGGGAATCGCTTCCTTTTAGGTGGTTGTAGAATTTAACGTCTCTTTTCTGGATTTGTATAATTAGTGGGTATCGTCCTAATTCTGCTCTGCGTGCATTATTTGGTGTTTTACACAGAGGATATTTTTGCAGAAGTCCTGGTTGGTGAGCCCAGACCTCACAACCATAAAGGGCAATGGGTTCTATAACTAATCTTGCTGCTGTGGAATTCTGAAAGTATTCACACCCTTGACTTTTCCCTCATCAATCTATCTACATCCCATAATGACAAAGCAAAAACAGTAAAAAAAACAACATTTTTGTAAATCAATTTTGCAAATAAAAACTGATAGCACATTTACTTATGTAAGTATTCGTGCCCTTTACTCAGTACTTTGTAAACCACGTTTGGCAGCAACGGGCTCTATAACTGATTAAAGTATTTCAGCCAGATCCTAATTGGTATGTTGAATTTTATGTTCCTTTTGATGGCATAGAATGCCCTTCTTGCCTTGTCTCTCAGATCGTTCACAGCTTTGTGGAAATTACCTGTGGCGCTGATGTTTAGGCCAAGGTATGTAGAGTTTTTTGTGTGCTCTAGGGCAACGGTGTCGACCGTAATTTCCGGACTATAAGCCTCTACTTTATTCCCATGCTTTGAACCTCGCGGTTTATACAATGACGCGGCTAATTTCTGGATTTTTCCCGCTTTCACAAGATTCATGCCGCCAAAGAACTGAGCACCGTCACATAATGTGACGTAAATCGAGCGCGCTCAAACTTCCCATTATTCTGATTACGGTAGTAATTTTGTCACCCTCATCATGGCAAAGACACGGAGAAATGCATATGATGCAGCTTTCAAGTTGAAGGCGATAAATCTGGCTGTTGGAAAAGGAAATAGAGCTGCCGCACGGGAGCTTGGCCTTACTGAGTCGATGATAAGACGTTGGAAACAGCAGCGTGAGGAACTGACTCAGTGCAGAAAGACAACAACAGCTTTCAGAGGGAAGAAAAGCAAATGGCCCAAAGTATTTGCAGCCACTCGACATCAGTGTAAATCGTGCATTTAAGGTGGCGCTCCTTGTTCAGTGGGAGGCTTGGATGACAAGTGGGGAGAAATCCTTCATTAAAACGGGCCGCAGGCGAAGAGCATCTTATGGTCAAGTCTGCCAGTGGGTCCTGACAGCGTGGAGCATTGTCAAAAAATCCACTATCATCAACGGGTTTCGAAAGGCTGGACTGCTGCGTGTTGAAGGGGCAGCATGAGCTCAGCGGGGTATTTGCCTGCGGATGAAAGTGACGAGAGCGACAATGAAAACGATCCAACATCGGATGAAGCAATTCTGAGGCTATTCAACTCCGACACCGAAGGAGATGACTTCAGTGGTTTCAGTGCACAGGAGGAGGAAGATGGTGACCAATGACTTTCTTGGTAGGCTACTGTTTAAATTTTTGTTACAAGCCGTGTTTCGTTTAAAGGCTGTGTAAAGTTCATTTGTTTCAATGTACCCGGTAGGCACCTGCGGCTTATAGACATGTGCGGCTTATTTATGTACAAAATACATATTTTTTAATAATTCAGTGGGTGCGGTTTATATTCAGGTGCGCTTAATAGTCCAGCAATTACGGTAGATGGAATTTGTATTTGTGGTCCTGGTGACTGGACCTTTTTTGGAACACCATTATTTTGGTCTTACTGAGATTTACTGTCAGGGACCAGGTCTGACAGAATCTGTGCAGGAGATCTAGGTGCTGCTGTCGGCCCTCCTTGGTTGGGAACAGATCTAGGTGCTGCTGTCGGCCCTCCTTGGTTGGGAACAGATCTAGGTGCTGCTGTAGGCCCTCCTTGGTTGGGAACAGATCTAGGTGCTGCTGTCGGCCCTCCTTGGTTGGGAACAGATCTAGGTGCTGCTGTAGGCCCTCCTTGGTTGGGGACAGGTCTAGGTGCTGCTGTAGGCCCTCCTTGGTTGGGGACAGATCTAGGTGCTGCTGTAGGCCCTCCTTGGTTGGGAACAGATCTAGGTGCTGCTGTAGGCCCTCCTTGGTTGGGAACAGATCTAGGTGCTGCTGTAGGCCCTCCTTGGTAGGTGACAGAAGCACCAGATCATCAGCAAACAGTAAACATTTGACTTCAGATTCAGAATCCAGTGGGTTCTGGAATCCAGTTTGTTCTGGAATCCAGTGGGTTCTGGTCTTTAATAGTTGATTCTAAGATTTATATTTGATCCTGTATATGTTTTTGCTCTTTGTTCTTTGTTATAGAGCAAAAAAAGATTGGAGAAGTGGTTTACCCATACATCTCCATTTTGGATAGATAATTCTTCGTGTTGTTGTTTGTTTAGTGTTTTCCAATTTTCCCAGAAGTTGCTTGAGTCTATGGATTCTTCAATTACTTTGAGCTGATTTCTGGCGTGTTGTTCCTTCTTTTTCCGTAGTGTATTTCTGTATTTCTTGTTTTAGTGATTCACCATAGTGAAGGCGTAGACTCAGTTTTTCCGGGTCTCTATGTTTTTGGTTGGACAGGTTTCTCAATTAATTTCTTAGATTGTTGCATTCTTCATCAAACCATTTGTCATTGTTGTTCATTTTCTTCGGTTTTCTATTTGAGATTTTTAGATTTGATAGGGAAGCTGAGAGGTCAAATATACTGTTAAGATTTTCTACTGCTAGGTTTAAACCTTCACTATTTCAGTGAAATGTTTTACCCAGGAAATTGTCTAAAAGGGATTGAATTTGTTGTTGCCTAATTGTGTTTTCATAAGTTTCCAAACTGCATTCCTTCCATCTATATCATTTCTTAATGTTACTCAGTTCCTTTGGCTTTGATGCCTCATGATTGAGTATTTCTCTGTTCAAGTAGACTGTGATTTTGCTGTGGTCTAATAGGGGTGTCAGTGGGCTGACTGTGAACGCTCTGAGAGACTCTGGGTTGAGGTCAGTGATAAAGTAGTCTACAGTACTACTGCCAAGAGATGAGCTATGTGTGCACCTACCATTGGAGTCCCCTCGAAGCCTACCGTTGACTATGTACATACCCAGGATGCAACAGAGCTGCAGGAGTTGTGATCCACTTTGTTGGTTATGTTGTCATAGTTGTGTCTGGGGGGGCATACAGGGGAGGGTATGCTGTCACCTCCAGGTAGGTGTTTGTCCCCCTGTGTGCTGAGGGTGTCAGGTTCTTGTCCAGTTCTGGCATTTAGGTTGCCACAGACGAGTACATGTCCCTGGGCCTGGAAATGATTGATTTCCCCCTCCAGGATGAATCCCCATATCTTCATTAAAATATGGGGATTCTAGTGGGGGTAACACACAGGAGGTCATTTTTCTCTGTTAAGATAATTTCCTTTTTAATTTCTAGCCAAATGTAAAATGTTCCTGTTTTGATTAATTGTTAACGGAGTGAGTTAGGTCTGCTCTATACCAAATTAGCATACCCCCTGAGTCTTTTCCTGTTTCTCTCTGTGCTGGAGCTGCCTCGTGCCTGGGCATCGTAAAGTATTCAGACCGCTTGGTTGTCGAGCAATTTAATTGTTTTTTTTTTCTTTTTAAATTTTACCTTTATTTAACCAGGCAAGTCAGTTAAGAACAGATTCTTATTTTCAATGACGGCCTGGGAACAGTGGGTAAACTGCCTGTTCAGGGGCAGAACGACAGATTTGTACCTTGTCAGCTCGGGGGTTTGAACTCGCAACCTTCGCAACCTACTAGTCCAACGCTCTAACCACTAGGCTACGCTGCCGCCCCAATGATCAACAACCAATTTGATATGAATCATTTTGAAAATAAAAATGGCCAAGGTACTGAAAGCTCTTAAAGACTCACTGCTGGAATTGCTGCCGAAGGTCCTTCTACAAAGTATTGACTCAGAATACTTAAGTAAATGATATATTTCTGTATTTGATTTTCAATAAATTTGTCGAAAAGCATGTTTTCACTTGTTTCATTATGGGGTATTGTGTGTAGATGGGTAGAAAAAAATATATTTAATCAATTTTGAATTAAGGCTTTAACAAAACATGGAATAGGTTAAAGGGTATGAACACTTTCTGAAGGCTTTTGTAAAAGTACTCAAAGATGGAAGACAGGCAAGATCAGGTGGGACCATGCTACCCAATGAGAGGGCAGATACTCAAAGATGGAAGACAGGTGGGACCATGCTACCCAATGAGAGGGCAGATAACGCGTGATTAAGATCAGGTGGGACCATGCTACCCAATGAGAGGGCAGATAACGCGTGATTAAGATCAGGTGGGACCATGCTACCCAATGAGAGGGCAGATAACGCGTGATTAAGATCAGGTGGGACCATGCTACCCAATGAGAGGGCAGATAACGCGTGATTAAGATCAGGTGGGACCATGCTACCCAATGAGAGGGCAGATAACGCGTGATTAAGATGTTTTTCTTAAAGTTGCAGAATGCCACGTGTCCACTTGGATCAGCACATTTGTAACAATCTAAACATTACTCTCTATTTGATTCATAAGCTTCAGGTAATTTGACACGCTTTCATAGACCTCCCATGCAAAAGGTAATCCTGTCTCTACAGATAGTGATGGGGAGGTAATCCTCTCTCTTCAGATAGTGATGAGGAGGTAATCCTGTCTCTACAGATAGTGATGACGAGGTAATCCTGTCTCTTCAGATAGTGATAGTGATGAGGAGGTAATTCTCTCTCTTCAGACAGTGATGACGAGGTAATCCTCTCTCTTCAGATAGTGATGAGGAGGTAATCCTGTCTCTACAGATAGTGATGGAGAGGTAATCCTCTCTCTTCAGATAGGGATGGGGAGGTAATCCTGTCTCTACAGATAGGGATGGGGAGGTAATCCTCTCTCTTCAGATAGTGATGAGGAGGTAATCCTGTCTCTTCAGATAGTGATAGTGATGAGTGATGAGGAGGTAATCCTGTCTCTACAGATAGTGATGGGGAGGTAATCCTCTCCAGATAGTGATGAGGAGGTAATCCTGTCTCTTCAGATAGTGATAGTGATGAGGAGGTAATCCTCTCTCTTCAGATAGTGATGAGGAGGTAATGCTGTCTCTACAGATGGTGATGGGGAGGTAATCCTCTCTCTTCAGATAGTGATGAGGAGGTAATCCTCTCTCTTCAGATAGTGATGAGGAGGTAATCCTGTCTCTTCAGATAGTGATAGTGATGAGGAGGTAGTCCTCTCTCTTCAGATAGTGATGAGGAGGTAATCCTGTCTATTCAGATAGCGATAGTGATGAGGAGGGTATCCTGTCTCTTCAGATAGTGATGAGTAGGTAATCCTCTCTCTTCAGATATCGATGGTGTTGAGCAGGTAATCCTCTCTCTTCAGATAGTGATGAGGAGGTAATCCTCTCTCTTCAGATAGTGATCGCGATGAGGAGGTAATCCTGTCACTTCAGATAGTGATCGCGATGAGGAGGTAATCCTGTCTCTTCAGATAGTGATAGTAATGGGGAGGTAATCCTCTCTCTTCAGAGAGTGATGAGGAGGTAATCCTGTCTCTTCAGATAGTGATAGTGATGGGGAGGTATTCCTCTCTCTTCAGATAGTGATGAGGTAATCCTCTCTCTTCAGATGGTGATGGGGAGGTAATCCTCTCTCTTCAGATACTGATGAGAAGGTAATCCTCTCTCTTCAGATAGTGATGAGGAGGTAATCATCTCTCTTCAGATAGTGATGAGGAGGTAATCCTGTCTATTCAGATAGCGATAGTGATGAGGAGGGTATCCTGTCTCTTCAGATAGTGATGGTGTTGAGTAGGTAATCCTCTCTCTTCAGATATCGATGGTGTTGAGGAGGTAATCCTCTCTCTTCAGATAGTGATGAGGAGGTAATTCTCTCTCTTCAGATAGTGATCGCGATGAGGAGGTAATCCTGTCACTTCAGATAGTGATCGCGATGAGGAGGTAATCCTGTCTCTTCAGATAGTGATAGTGATGGGGAGGTTATCCTCTCTCTTGTGATAGTGATGAGGAGGTAATCCTGTCTCTTCAGATAGTGATGAGGAGGTAATCTTCTCTTCAGAAAGGCATGAGGAGGTAATCATGTCTCTTCAGATAGTGATGAGGAGGTAATCCTGTCTCTTCAGATAGTGATGAGGTAATCCTGTCTCTTCAGATAGTGATGGGGAGGTAATCCTGTCTCTTCAGATAGTGATAGTGATGAGGAGGTAATCCTGTCTCTTCAGATAGTGATGGGGAGGTTATCCTCTCTCTTCAGATAGTGATGGGGAGGTAATCATCTCTCCAGATGGTGATGGGGAGGTAATCCTGTCTCTTCAGATAGTGATGGGGAGGTTATCCTCTCTCTTCAGATAGTGATGAGGTAATCCTGTCTCTTCAGATAGTGATGAGGTAATCCTGTCTCTTCAGATAGTGATGAGGTAATCCTGTCTCTTCAGATAGTGATGGGGAGGTAATCCTGTCTCTTCAGATAGTGATAGTGATGAGGAGGTAATCCTGTCTCTTCAGATAGTGATGGGGAGGTTATCCTCTCTCTTCAGATAGTGATGGTAATGGGGAGGAAATCCTCTCTCTTCAGATACTGATGAGGAGGTAATCCTCTCGCTTCAGATAGTGATGAGGAGGTATTCCTCTCTCTTCAGATAGTGATGAGGTAATCCTGTCTCTTCAGATAGTGATGAGGTAACCCTGTCTCTTCAGATAGTGATGAGGTAATCCTGTCTCTTCAGATAGTGATGAGGTAATGCTGTCTTTTCTGATGGTGATGGGGAGGTAATCCTCTCTCTTCAGATAGTGATAGTAAAGAGGAGCTAATCCTCTCTCTTCAGATACTGATGAGGAGGTAATCCTCTCGCTTCAGATAGTGATGAGGAGGTATTCCTCTCTCTTCAGATAGTGATGAGGTAATCCTGTCTCTTCAGATAGTGATGAGGTAACCCTGTCTCTTCAGATAGTGATGAGGTAATCCTGTCTCTTCAGATAGTGATGAGGTAATCCTGTCTCTTCAGATAGTGATGAGGTAATGCTGTCTCTTCAGATGGTGATGGGGAGGTTATCATCTCTCTTCAGATAGTGATGAGGAGGTTATCCTCTCTTTTCAGATAGTGATGAGGAGGTAATCCTCTCTCTTCAGATAGTGATGGGGGGATATCCTGTCTCTTCAGATAGTGATAGTGATGAGGAGGTAATCCTGTCTCTTCAGATAGTGATGGGGAGGTTATCCTCTCTCTTGTGATAGTGATGATGAGGTAATCCTGTCTCTTCAGATAGTGATGAGGAGGTAATCTTCTCTTCAGAAAGGCATGAGGAGGTGATCATGTCTCTTCAGATAGTGATGAGGAGGTAATCCTGTCTCTTCAGATAGTAATAGTAAAGAGGAGCTAATCCTCTCTCTTCAGATAGTCATGAGGAGGTAATCCTATCTCTTCAGATAGTGATGGGGAGGTACACCACTCACTTCAGATAGTGATGAGGAGGTAATCATCTCTCTTCAGATAGTGATGAGGAGGTAATCCTGTCTATTCAGATAGTTATAGGGAGGTAATCCTCTCTTCAGATAGTGATGAGGAGGTAATCCTCTCTTTTCAGATAGCGATGAGGAGGTAATCCTGTCTCTTTAGATAGTGATGAGGAGGTCATACTCTCTTCAGATAGTAATGGTGATGGGGAGGTAATCTGGTCTCTCCAGATAGTAATGGTGATGATGAGGTAATCCTCTCTCTTCAGATACTGATGAGGAGGTAATCCTCTCTCTTCAGATAATGATGAGGTAATCCTGTCTCTTCAGATAGTGATGAGGTAATCCTGTCTCTTCAGATAGTGAAAGTGATGAGGTAATGCTGTCTTTTCTGATGGTGATGGGGAGGTAATCCTCTCTCTTCAGATGGTGAAAGTGATGAGGTAATCCTCTCTTCTCAGATAGTGATGAGGTAATCTTCTCTCTTCAGATAGTGATGAGGAGGTAATCCTCTCTGTTCAGATAGTGATGAGGAGGTAATCCTGTCTCTTCAGATAGTGATAGTGATGAGGAGGTTATCATCTCTCCAGATGGTGATGGGGAGTTCATCCTCTCTCTTCAGATAGTGATGAGGAGGTAATCCTCTCTCTTCAGATAGTGATGAGGAGGTAATCCTGTCTCTTCAGATAGTGATGGTAATGGGGAGGAAATCCTCTCTCTTCAGATAGTGTTGAGGAGGTATTCCTCTCTCTTCAGATAGTGATGAGGTAATCCTGTCTCTTCAGATAGTGATGAGGTAATCCTATCTCTTCAGATAGTGATGAGGTAATCCTGTCTCTTCAGATAGTGATGAGGTAATCCTGTCTCTTCAGATAGTGATGAGGTAATGCTGTCTTTTCTGATGGTGATGGGGAGGTAATCCTCTCTCTTCAGATGGTGAAAGTGATGAGGAGGTTATCCTCTCTCTTCAGATAGTGATAGTGATGAGGAGGTTATCCTCTCTCTTCAGATAGTGATAGTGATGAGGTTATCCTCTCTCTTCAGAGAGTGATGGGGGGGTAATCATCTCTCCAGACGGTGTTGGGGAGGTAATCCTCTCTCTTCAGATAGTGATGAGGAGGTTATCCTCTCTCTTCAGATAGTGAGCGCGATGAGGAGGTAATCCTGTCACTTCAGATAGTGATCGCGATGAGGAGGTAATCCTGTCACTTCAGATAGTGATCGCGATGAGGAGGTAATCCTCTCTCTTCAGATAGTGATGGGGAGGTTATCCTCTCTCTTGTGATAGTGATGAGGAGGTTATCCTGTCTCTTCAGATAGTGATGAAGAGGTAATCTTCTCTTCAGAAAGGGATGAGGAGGTAATCCTCTCTCTTCAGATACTGATGAGGAGGTAATCCTCTCGCTTCAGATAGTGATGAGGAGGTATTCCTCTCTCTTCAGATAGTGATGAGGTAATCCTGTCTCTTCAGATAGTGATGAGGTAACCCTGTCTCTTCAGATAGTGATGAGGTAATCCTGTCTCTTCAGATAGTGATGAGGTAATGCTGTCTCTTCAGATGGTGAAGGGGAGGTTATCATCTCTCTTCAGATAGTGATGAGGAGGTTATCCTCTCTTTTCAGATAGTGATGAGGAGGTAATCATGTCTCTTTAGGTAGTGATGAGGTAATCCTCTCTCTTCAGATAATGATGGGGGGATATCCTGTCTCTTCAGATAGTGATAGTGAAGAGGAGCTAATCCTCTCTCTCCAGATGGTGATGAGGAGGTTATCCTCTCTTTTCAGATAGTGATGAGGAGGTAATCCTCTCTCTTCAGATAGTGATGGGGGGATATCCTGTCTCTTCAGATAGTGATAGTGATGAGGAGGTAATCCTGTCTCTTCAGATAGTGATGGGGAGGTTATCCTCTCTCTTCAGATAGTGATAGTGATGAGGAGGTAATCCTGTCTCTTCAGATAGTGATGAGGAGGTAATCTTCTCCAGAAAGGGATGAGGAGGTAATCCTCTCTCTTCAGATAGTGATGAGGAGGTAATCATCTCTCTTCAGATAGTGATGAGGAGGTAATCCTGTCTCTTCAGATAGTGATGAGTAGGTAATCCCCTTTCTTCAGATATCGATGGTGTTGAGGAGGTAATCCTCTCTCTTCAGATAGTGATGAGGAGGTAATCCTCTCTCTTCAGATAGTGAACGCGATGAGGAGGTAATCCTGTCACTTCAGATAGTGATCGCGATGAGGAGGTAATCCTGTCTCTTCAGATAGTCATAGTGATGGGGAGGTTATCCTCTCTCTTGTGATAGTGATGAGGAGGTAATCCTGTCTCTTCAGATAGTGATGAAGAGGTAATCTTCTCTTCAGAAAGGCATGAGGAGGTAATCATGTCTCTTCAGATAGTGATGAGGAGGTAATCCTGTCTCTTCAGATAGTAATAGTGATGGGGAGGTAATCCTGTCTCTTCAGATAGTGATAGTGATGAGGAGGTAATCCTGTCTTTTCAGATAGTGATGAGGAGGTAATCCTCTCTTCAGATAGTGATGGTGATGGGGAGGTAATCCTGTCTCTTCAGATAGTGATGGGGAGGTAAACCACTCTCTTCAGATAGTGATGAGGAGGTAATCATCTCTCTTCAGATAGTGATAGTGATGAGGAGGGTATCCTGTCTCTTCAGATAGTTATGGGGAGGTAATCCTCTCTCCAGATGGTGATGGGGAGTTCATCCTCTCTCTTCAGATAGTGTTGAGGAGGTATTCCTCTCTCTTCAGATAGTGATGAGGTAATCCTGTCTCTTCAGATAGTGATGAGGTAATCCTGTCTCTTCAGATAGTGATGAGGTAATGCTGTCTTTTCTGATGGTGATGGGGAGGTAATCCTCTCTCTTCAGATAGTGATAGTGATGAGGAGGTTATCCTCTCTCTTCAGATAGTGATGGGGAGGTAATCATCTCTCCAGATGGTGATGGGGAGGTAATCCTCTCTCTTCAGATAGTGATGAGGAGGTTATCCTCTCTTTTCAGATAGTGATGAGGAGGTAATCCTGTCTCTTCAGATAGTGATAGTGATGAGGAGGTCATCCTCTCTCTTCAGATAGTGATGGGGAGGTTATCTTCTCTTCAGAAAGGCATGAGGAGGTAATCATGTCTCTTCAGATAGTGATGAGGAGGTAATCCTGTCTCTTCAGATAGTGATAGTGATGAGGAGGTTATCCTCTCTCTTCAGATAGTGATGGGGAGGTAATCATCTCTCCAGATGGTGATGGGGAGGTAATCCTGTCTCTTCAGATAGTGATGGGGAGGTTATCCTCTCTCTTCAGATAGTGATGAGGTAATCCTGTCTCTTCAGATAGTGATGAGGTAATCCTGTCTCTTCAGATAGTGATGAGGTAATCCTGTCTCTTTAGATAGTGATGAGGAGGTCATACTCTCTTCAGATAGTAATGGTGATGGGGAGGTAATCTGGTCTCTTCAGATAGTAATGGTGATAGGGAGGTAATCCTGTCTCTTCAGATAGTGATGGGGAGGTAATCCTGTCTCTTCAGATAGTGATGGTAATGGGGAGGAAATCCTCTCTCTTCAGATACTGATGAGGAGGTAATCCTCTCGCTTCAGATAGTGATGAGGAGGTATTCCTCTCTCTTCAGATAGTGATGAGGTAATCCTGTCTCTTCAGATAGTGATGAGGTAACCCTGTCTCTTCAGATAGTGATGAGGTAATCCTGTCTCTTCAGATAGTGATGAGGTAATGCTGTCTTTTCTGATGGTGATGGGGAGGTAATCCTCTCTCTTCAGATAGTGATAGTAAAGAGGAGCTAATCCTCTCTCTTCAGATACTGATGAGGAGGTAATCCTCTCGCTTCAGATAGTGATGAGGAGGTATTCCTCTCTCTTCAGATAGTGATGAGGTAATCCTGTCTCTTCAGATAGTGATGAGGTAACCCTGTCTCTTCAGATAGTGATGAGGTAATCCTGTCTCTTCAGATAGTGATGAGGTAATCCTGTCTCTTCAGATAGTGATGAGGTAATGCTGTCTCTTCAGATGGTGATGGGGAGGTTATCATCTCTCTTCAGATAGTGATGAGGAGGTTATCCTCTCTTTTCAGATAGTGATGAGGAGGTAATCCTCTCTCTTCAGATAGTGATGGGGGGATATCCTGTCTCTTCAGATAGTGATAGTGATGAGGAGGTAATCCTGTCTCTTCAGATAGTGATGGGGAGGTTATCCTCTCTCTTGTGATAGTGATGATGAGGTAATCCTGTCTCTTCAGATAGTGATAGTGATGAGGAGGTCATCCTCTCTCTTCAGATAGTGATGGGGAGGTTATCTTCTCTTCAGAAAGGCATGAGGAGGTAATCATGTCTCTTCAGATAGTGATGAGGAGGTAATCCTGTCTCTTCAGATAGTGATAGTGATGAGGAGGTTATCCTCTCTCTTCAGATAGTGATGGGGAGGTAATCATCTCTCCAGATGGTGATGGGGAGGTAATCCTGTCTCTTCAGATAGTGATGGGGAGGTTATCCTCTCTCTTCAGATAGTGATGAGGTAATCCTGTCTCTTCAGATAGTGATGAGGTAATCCTGTCTCTTCAGATAGTGATGAGGTAATCCTGTCTCTTTAGATAGTGATGAGGAGGTCATACTCTCTTCAGATAGTAATGGTGATGGGGAGGTAATCTGGTCTCTTCAGATAGTAATGGTGATGGGAGGTAATCCTGTCTCTTCAGATAGTGATGGGGAGGTAATCCTGTCTCTTCAGATAGTGATGGTAATGGGGAGGAAATCCTCTCTCTTCAGATACTGATGAGGAGGTAATCCTCTCGCTTCAGATAGTGATGAGGAGGTATTCCTCTCTCTTCAGATAGTGATGAGGTAATCCTGTCTCTTCAGATAGTGATGAGGTAACCCTGTCTCTTCAGATAGTGATGAGGTAATCCTGTCTCTTCAGATAGTGATGAGGTAATGCTGTCTTTTCTGATGGTGATGGGGAGGTAATCCTCTCTCTTCAGATAGTGATAGTAAAGAGGAGCTAATCCTCTCTCTTCAGATACTGATGAGGAGGTAATCCTCTCGCTTCAGATAGTGATGAGGAGGTATTCCTCTCTCTTCAGATAGTGATGAGGTAATCCTGTCTCTTCAGATAGTGATGAGGTAACCCTGTCTCTTCAGATAGTGATGAGGTAATCCTGTCTCTTCAGATAGTGATGAGGTAATCCTGTCTCTTCAGATAGTGATGAGGTAATGCTGTCTCTTCAGATGGTGATGGGGAGGTTATCATCTCTCTTCAGATAGTGATGAGGAGGTTATCCTCTCTTTTCAGATAGTGATGAGGAGGTAATCCTCTCTCTTCAGATAGTGATGGGGGGATATCCTGTCTCTTCAGATAGTGATAGTGATGAGGAGGTAATCCTGTCTCTTCAGATAGTGATGGGGAGGTTATCCTCTCTCTTGTGATAGTGATGATGAGGTAATCCTGTCTCTTCAGATAGTGATGAGGAGGTAATCTTCTCTTCAGAAAGGCATGAGGAGGTGATCATGTCTCTTCAGATAGTGATGAGGAGGTAATCCTGTCTCTTCAGATAGTAATAGTAAAGAGGAGCTAATCCTCTCTCTTCAGATAGTCATGAGGAGGTAATCCTATCTCTTCAGATAGTGATGGGGAGGTACACCACTCACTTCAGATAGTGATGAGGAGGTAATCATCTCTCTTCAGATAGTGATGAGGAGGTAATCCTGTCTATTCAGATAGTTATAGGGAGGTAATCCTCTCTTCAGATAGTGATGAGGAGGTAATCCTCTCTTTTCAGATAGCGATGAGGAGGTAATCCTGTCTCTTTAGATAGTGATGAGGAGGTCATACTCTCTTCAGATAGTAATGGTGATGGGGAGGTAATCTGGTCTCTCCAGATAGTAATGGTGATGATGAGGTAATCCTCTCTCTTCAGATACTGATGAGGAGGTAATCCTCTCTCTTCAGATAATGATGAGGTAATCCTGTCTCTTCAGATAGTGATGAGGTAATCCTGTCTCTTCAGATAGTGAAAGTGATGAGGTAATGCTGTCTTTTCTGATGGTGATGGGGAGGTAATCCTCTCTCTTCAGATGGTGAAAGTGATGAGGTAATCCTCTCTTCTCAGATAGTGATGAGGTAATCTTCTCTCTTCAGATAGTGATGAGGAGGTAATCCTCTCTGTTCAGATAGTGATGAGGAGGTAATCCTGTCTCTTCAGATAGTGATAGTGATGAGGAGGTTATCATCTCTCCAGATGGTGATGGGGAGTTCATCCTCTCTCTTCAGATAGTGATGAGGAGGTAATCCTCTCTCTTCAGATAGTGATGAGGAGGTAATCCTGTCTCTTCAGATAGTGATGGTAATGGGGAGGAAATCCTCTCTCTTCAGATAGTGTTGAGGAGGTATTCCTCTCTCTTCAGATAGTGATGAGGTAATCCTGTCTCTTCAGATAGTGATGAGGTAATCCTATCTCTTCAGATAGTGATGAGGTAATCCTGTCTCTTCAGATAGTGATGAGGTAATCCTGTCTCTTCAGATAGTGATGAGGTAATGCTGTCTTTTCTGATGGTGATGGGGAGGTAATCCTCTCTTTCAGATGGTGAAAGTGATGAGGAGGTTATCCTCTCTCTTCAGATAGTGATAGTGATGAGGAGGTTATCCTCTCTCTTCAGATAGTGATAGTGATGAGGTTATCCTCTCTCTTCAGAGAGTGATGGGGGTAATCATCTCTCCAGACGGTGTTGGGGAGGTAATCCTCTCTCTTCAGATAGTGATGAGGAGGTTATCCTCTCTCTTCAGATAGTGAGCGCGATGAGGAGGTAATCCTGTCACTTCAGATAGTGATCGCGATGAGGAGGTAATCCTGTCACTTCAGATAGTGATCGCGATGAGGAGGTAATCCTCTCTCTTCAGATAGTGATGGGGAGGTTATCCTCTCTCTTGTGATAGTGATGAGGAGGTTATCCTGTCTCTTCAGATAGTGATGAAGAGGTAATCTTCTCTTCAGAAAGGGATGAGGAGGTAATCCTCTCTCTTCAGATACTGATGAGGAGGTAATCCTCTCGCTTCAGATAGTGATGAGGAGGTATTCCTCTCTCTTCAGATAGTGATGAGGTAATCCTGTCTCTTCAGATAGTGATGAGGTAACCCTGTCTCTTCAGATGGTGAAGGGGAGGTTATCATCTCTCTTCAGATAGTGATGAGGAGGTTATCCTCTCTTTTCAGATAGTGATGAGGAGGTAATCATGTCTCTTTAGGTAGTGATGAGGTAATCCTCTCTCTTCAGATAATGATGGGGGGATATCCTGTCTCTTCAGATAGTGATAGTGAAGAGGAGCTAATCCTCTCTCTCCAGATGGTGATGAGGAGGTTATCCTCTCTTTTCAGATAGTGATGAGGAGGTAATCCTCTCTCTTCAGATAGTGATGGGGGGATATCCTGTCTCTTCAGATAGTGATAGTGATGAGGAGGTAATCCTGTCTCTTCAGATAGTGATGGGGAGGTTATCCTCTCTCTTCAGATAGTGATAGTGATGAGGAGGTAATCCTGTCTCTTCAGATAGTGATGAGGAGGTAATCTTCTCTTCAGAAAGGGATGAGGAGGTAATCCTCTCTCTTCAGATAGTGATGAGGAGGTAATCATCTCTCTTCAGATAGTGATGAGGAGGTAATCCTGTCTCTTCAGATAGTGATGAGTAGGTAATCCCCTTTCTTCAGATATCGATGGTGTTGAGGAGGTAATCCTCTCTCTTCAGATAGTGATGAGGAGGTAATCCTCTCTCTTCAGATAGTGAACGCGATGAGGAGGTAATCCTGTCACTTCAGATAGTGATCGCGATGAGGAGGTAATCCTGTCTCTTCAGATAGTCATAGTGATGGGGAGGTTATCCTCTCTCTTGTGATAGTGATGAGGAGGTAATCCTGTCTCTTCAGATAGTGATGAAGAGGTAATCTTCTCTTCAGAAAGGCATGAGGAGGTAATCATGTCTCTTCAGATAGTGATGAGGAGGTAATCCTGTCTCTTCAGATAGTAATAGTGATGGGGAGGTAATCCTGTCTCTTCAGATAGTGATAGTGATGAGGAGGTAATCCTGTCTTTTCAGATAGTGATGAGGAGGTAATCCTCTCTTCAGATAGTGATGGTGATGGGGAGGTAAACCACTCTCTTCAGATAGTGATGGGGAGGTAAACCACTCTCTTCAGATAGTGATGAGGAGGTAATCATCTCTCTTCAGATAGTGATAGTGATGAGGAGGTATCCTGTCTCTTCAGATAGTTATGGGGAGGTAATCCTCTCTCCAGATGGTGATGGGGAGTTCATCCTCTCTCTTCAGATAGTGTTGAGGAGGTATTCCTCTCTCTTCAGATAGTGATGAGGTAATCCTGTCTCTTCAGATAGTGATGAGGTAATCCTGTCTCTTCAGATAGTGATGAGGTAATGCTGTCTTTTCTGATGGTGATGGGGAGGTAATCCTCTCTCTTCAGATAGTGAAAGTGATGAGGTAATCCTCTCTTCTCAGATAGTGATGAGGTAATCTTCTCTCTTCAGATAGTGATGAGGAGGTAATCCCGTCTCTTGTGATAGTGATGAGGAGGTTATCCTCTCTCTTCAGAGAGTGATGGGGAGGTAATCCTCTCGCTTCAGATAGTGATGAGGAGGTAATCCTGTCTATTCAGATAGTTATAGGGAGGTAATCCTCTCTTCAGATAGTGATGAGGAGGTAATCCTCTCTTTTCAGATAGCGATGAGGAGGTAATCCTGTCTCTTTAGATAGTGATGAGGAGGTCATACTCTCTTCAGATAGTAATGGTGATGGGGAGGTAATCTGGTCTCTCCAGATAGTAATGGTGATGATGAGGTAATCCTCTCTCTTCAGATACTGATGAGGAGGTAATCCCCTCTCTTCAGATAATGATGAGGTAATCCTGTCTCTTCAGATAGTGATGAGGTAATCCTGTCTCTTCAGATAGTGAAAGTGATGAGGTAATGCTGTCTTTTCTGATGGTGATGGGGAGGTAATCCTCTCTCTTCAGATGGTGAAAGTGATGAGGTAATCCTCTCTTCTCAGATAGTGATGAGGTAATCTTCTCTCTTCAGATAGTGATGAGGAGGTAATCCTCTCTGTTCAGATAGTGATGAGGAGGTAATCCTGTCTCTTCAGATAGTGATAGTGATGAGGAGGTTATCATCTCTCCAGATGGTGATGGGGAGTTCATCCTCTCTCTTCAGATAGTGATGAGGAGGTAATCCTCTCTCTTCAGATAGTGATGAGGAGGTAATCCTGTCTCTTCAGATAGTGATGGTAATGGGGAGGAAATCCTCTCTCTTCAGATAGTGTTGAGGAGGTATTCCTCTCTCTTCAGATAGTGATGAGGTAATCCTGTCTCTTCAGATAGTGATGAGGTAATCCTATCTCTTCAGATAGTGATGAGGTAATCCTGTCTCTTCAGATAGTGATGAGGTAATGCTGTCTTTTCTGATGGTGATGGGGAGGTAATCCTCTCTCTTCAGATGGTGAAAGTGATGAGGAGGTTATCCTCTCTCTTCAGATAGTGATAGTGATGAGGAGGTTATCCTCTCTCTTCAGATAGTGATAGTGATGAGGTTATCCTCTCTCTTCAGAGAGTGATGGGGGGGTAATCATCTCTCCAGACGGTGTTGGGGAGGTAATCCTCTCTCTTCAGATAGTGATGAGGAGGTTATCCTCTCTCTTCAGATAGTGAGCGATGAGGAGGTAATCCTGTCACTTCAGATAGTGATCGCGATGAGGAGGTAATCCTGTCACTTCAGATAGTGATCGCGATGAGGAGGTAATCCTCTCTTCAGATAGTGATGGGGAGGTTATCCTCTCTCTTGTGATAGTGATGAGGAGGTTATCCTGTCTCTTCAGATAGTGATGAAGAGGTAATCTTCTCTTCAGAAAGGGATGAGGAGGTAATCCTCTCTCTTCAGATACTGATGAGGAGGTAATCCTCTCGCTTCAGATAGTGATGAGGAGGTATTCCTCTCTCTTCAGATAGTGATGAGGTAATCCTGTCTCTTCAGATAGTGATGAGGTAACCCTGTCTCTTCAGATGGTGAAGGGGAGGTTATCATCTCTTCAGATAGTGATGAGGAGGTTATCCTCTCTTTTCAGATAGTGATGAGGAGGTAATCATGTCTCTTTAGGTAGTGATGAGGTAATCCTCTCTCTTCAGATAATGATGGGGATATCCTGTCTCTTCAGATAGTGATAGTGAAGAGGAGCTAATCCTCTCTCTCCAGATGGTGATGAGGAGGTTATCCTCTCTTTTCAGATAGTGATGAGGAGGTAATCCTCTCTCTTCAGATAGTGATGGGGGGATATCCTGTCTCTTCAGATAGTGATAGTGATGAGGAGGTAATCCTGTCTCTTCAGATAGTGATGGGGAGGTTATCCTCTCTCTTCAGATAGTGATAGTGATGAGGAGGTAATCCTGTCTCTTCAGATAGTGATGAGGAGGTAATCTTCTCTTCAGAAAGGGATGAGGAGGTAATCCTCTCTCTTCAGATAGTGATGAGGAGGTAATCATCTCTCTTCAGATAGTGATGAGGAGGTAATCCTGTCTCTTCAGATAGTGATGAGTAGGTAATCCCCTTTCTTCAGATATCGATGGTGTTGAGGAGGTAATCCTCTCTCTTCAGATAGTGATGAGGAGGTAATCCTCTCTTGAGATAGTGAACGCGATGAGGAGGTAATCCTGTCACTTCAGATAGTGATCACGATGAGGAGGTAATCCTGTCTCTTCAGATAGTCATAGTGATGGGGAGGTTATCCTCTCTCTTGTGATAGTGATGAGGAGGTAATCCTGTCTCTTCAGATAGTGATGAAGAGGTAATCTTCTCTTCAGAAAGGCATGAGGAGGTAATCATGTCTCTTCAGATAGTGATGAGGAGGTAATCCTGTCTCTTCAGATAGTAATAGTGATGGGGAGGTAATCCTGTCTCTTCAGATAGTGATAGTGATGAGGAGGTAATCCTGTCTTTTCAGATAGTGATGAGGAGGTAATCCTCTCTTCAGATAGTGATGGTGATGGGGAGGTAAACCACTCTCTTCAGATAGTGATGGGGAGGTAAACCACTCTCTTCAGATAGTGATGAGGAGGTAATCATCTCTCTTCAGATAGTGATAGTGATGAGGAGGGTATCCTGTCTCTTCAGATAGTTATGGGGAGGTAATCCTCTCTCCAGATGGTGATGGGGAGTTCATCCTCTCTCTTCAGATAGTGTTGAGGAGGTATTCCTCTCTCTTCAGATAGTGATGAGGTAATCCTGTCTCTTCAGATAGTGATGAGGTAATCCTGTCTCTTCAGATAGTGATGAGGTAATGCTGTCTTTTCTGATGGTGATGGGGAGGTAATCCTCTCTCTTCAGATAGTGAAAGTGATGAGGTAATCCTCTCTTCTCAGATAGTGATGAGGTAATCTTCTCTCTTCAGATAGTGATGAGGAGGTAATCCCGTCTCTTGTGATAGTGATGAGGAGGTTATCCTCTCTCTTCAGAGAGTGATGGGGAGGTAATCCTCTCGCTTCAGATAGTGATGAGGAGGTAATCCTGTCTATTCAGATAGTTATAGGGAGGTAATCCTCTCTTCAGATAGTGATGAGGAGGTAATCCTCTCTTTTCAGATAGCGATGAGGAGGTAATCCTGTCTCTTTAGATAGTGATGAGGAGGTCATACTCTCTTCAGATAGTAATGGTGATGGGGAGGTAATCTGGTCTCTCCAGATAGTAATGGTGATGATGAGGTAATCCTCTCTCTTCAGATACTGATGAGGAGGTAATCCCCTCTCTTCAGATAATGATGAGGTAATCCTGTCTCTTCAGATAGTGATGAGGTAATCCTGTCTCTTCAGATAGTGAAAGTGATGAGGTAATGCTGTCTTTTCTGATGGTGATGGGGAGGTAATCCTCTCTCTTCAGATGGTGAAAGTGATGAGGTAATCCTCTCTTCTCAGATAGTGATGAGGTAATCTTCTCTCTTCAGATAGTGATGAGGAGGTAATCCTCTCTGTTCAGATAGTGATGAGGAGGTAATCCTGTCTCTTCAGATAGTGATAGTGATGAGGAGGTTATCATCTCTCCAGATGGTGATGGGGAGTTCATCCTCTCTCTTCAGATAGTGATGAGGAGGTAATCCTCTCTCTTCAGATAGTGATGAGGAGGTAATCCTGTCTCTTCAGATAGTGATGGTAATGGGGAGGAAATCCTCTCTCTTCAGATAGTGTTGAGGAGGTATTCCTCTCTCTTCAGATAGTGATGAGGTAATCCTGTCTCTTCAGATAGTGATGAGGTAATCCTATCTCTTCAGATAGTGATGAGGTAATCCTGTCTCTTCAGATAGTGATGAGGTAATGCTGTCTTTTCTGATGGTGATGGGGAGGTAATCCTCTCTCTTCAGATGGTGAAAGTGATGAGGAGGTTATCCTCTCTCTTCAGATAGTGATAGTGATGAGGAGGTTATCCTCTCTCTTCAGATAGTGATAGTGATGAGGTTATCCTCTCTCTTCAGAGAGTGATGGGGGGGGTAATCATCTCTCCAGACGGTGTTGGGGAGGTAATCCTCTCTCTTCAGATAGTGATGAGGAGGTTATCCTCTCTCTTCAGATAGTGAACGCGATGAGGAGGTAATCCTGTCACTTCAGATAGTGATCGCGATGAGGAGGTAATCCTGTCACTTCAGATAGTGATCGCGATGAGGAGGTAATCCTCTCTCTTCAGATAGTGATGGGGAGGTTATCCTCTCTCTTGTGATAGTGATGAGGAGGTTATCCTGTCTCTTCAGATAGTGATGAAGAGGTAATCTTCTCTTCAGAAAGGGATGAGGAGGTAATCCTCTCTCTTCAGATACTGATGAGGAGGTAATCCTCTCGCTTCAGATAGTGATGAGGAGGTATTCCTCTCTCTTCAGATAGTGATGAGGTAATCCTGTCTCTTCAGATAGTGATGAGGTAACCCTGTCTCTTCAGATAGTGATGAGGTAATCCTGTCTCTTCAGATAGTGATGAGGTAATGCTGTCTCTTCAGATGGTGAAGGGGAGGTTATCATCTCTCTCAGATAGTGATGAGGAGGTTATCCTCTCTTTTCAGATAGTGATGAGGAGGTAATCATGTCTCTTTAGGTAGTGATGAGGTAATCCTCTCTCTTCAGATAATGATGGGGGATATCCTGTCTCTTCAGATAGTGATAGTGAAGAGGAGCTAATCCTCTCTCTCCAGATGGTGATGAGGAGGTTATCCTCTCTTTTCAGATAGTGATGAGGAGGTAATCCTCTCTCTCAGATAGTGATGGGGGATATCCTGTCTCTTCAGATAGTGATAGTGATGAGGAGGTAATCCTGTCTCTTCAGATAGTGATGGGGAGGTTATCCTCTCTCTTCAGATAGTGATAGTGATGAGGAGGTAATCCTGTCTCTTCAGATAGTGATGAGGAGGTAATCTTCTCTTCAGAAAGGGATGAGGAGGTAATCCTCTCTCTTCAGATAGTGATGAGGAGGTAATCATCTCTCTTCAGATAGTGATGAGGAGGTAATCCTGTCTCTTCAGATAGTGATGAGTAGGTAATCCCCTTTCTTCAGATATCGATGGTGTTGAGGAGGTAATCCTCTCTCTTCAGATAGTGATGAGGAGGTAATCCTCTCTCTTCAGATAGTGAACGCGATGAGGAGGTAATCCTGTCACTTCAGATAGTGATCGCGATGAGGAGGTAATCCTGTCTCTTCAGATAGTCATAGTGATGGGGAGGTTATCCTCTCTCTTGTGATAGTGATGAGGAGGTAATCCTGTCTCTTCAGATAGTGATGAAGAGGTAATCTTCTCTTCAGAAAGGCATGAGGAGGTAATCATGTCTCTTCAGATAGTGATGAGGAGGTAATCCTGTCTCTTCAGATAGTAATAGTGATGGGGAGGTAATCCTGTCTCTTCAGATAGTGATAGTGATGAGGAGGTAATCCTGTCTTTTCAGATAGTGATGAGGAGGTAATCCTCTCTTCAGATAGTGATGGTGATGGGGAGGTAAACCACTCTCTTCAGATAGTGATGGGGAGGTAAACCACTCTCTTCAGATAGTGATGAGGAGGTAATCATCTCTCTTCAGATAGTGATAGTGATGAGGAGGGTATCCTGTCTCTTCAGATAGTTATGGGGAGGTAATCCTCTCTCCAGATGGTGATGGGGAGTTCATCCTCTCTCTTCAGATAGTGTTGAGGAGGTATTCCTCTCTCTTCAGATAGTGATGAGGTAATCCTGTCTCTTCAGATAGTGATGAGGTAATCCTGTCTCTTCAGATAGTGATGAGGTAATGCTGTCTTTTCTGATGGTGATGGGGAGGTAATCCTCTCTCTTCAGATAGTGAAAGTGATGAGGTAATCCTCTCTTCTCAGATAGTGATGAGGTAATCTTCTCTCTTCAGATAGTGATGAGGAGGTAATCCCGTCTCTTGTGATAGTGATGAGGAGGTTATCCTCTCTCTTCAGAGAGTGATGGGGAGGTAATCCTCTCGCTTCAGATAGTGATGAGGAGGTATTCCTCTCTCTTCAGATAGTGATGAGGTAATCCTGTCTCTTCAGATAGTGATGAGGTAACCCTGTCTCTTCAGATAGTGATGAGGTAATCCTGTCTCTTCAGATAGTGATGAGGTAATGCTGTCTCTTCAGATGGTGAAGGGGAGGTTATCATCTCTTCAGATAGTGATGAGGAGGTTATCCTCTCTTTTCAGATAGTGATGAGGAGGTAATCATCTCTCTTCAGATAGTGATGAGGAGGTAATCATCTCTCTTCAGATAGTGATGAGGAGGTAATCCTGTCTCTTCAGATAGTGATGAGTAGGTAATCCCCTTTCTTCAGATATCGATGGTGTTGAGGAGGTAATCCTCTCTCTTCAGATAGTGATGAGGAGGTAATCCTCTCTCTTCAGATAGTGAACGCGATGAGGAGGTAATCCTGTCACTTCAGATAGTGATCGCGATGAGGAGGTAATCCTGTCTCTTCAGATAGTCATAGTGATGGGGAGGTTATCCTCTCTCTTGTGATAGTGATGAGGAGGTAATCCTGTCTCTTCAGATAGTGATGAGGAGGTAATCCTGTCTCTTCAGATAGTAATAGTGATGGGGAGGTAATCCTGTCTCTTCAGATAGTGATAGTGATGAGGAGGTAATCCTGTCTCTTCAGATAGTGATGAGGAGGTAATCCTCTCTTCAGATAGTGATGGTGATGGGGAGGTAATCCTGTCTCTTCAGATAGTGATAGTGATGAGGAGGTAATCCTGTCTCTTCAGATAGTGATGAGGAGGTAATCTTCTCTTCAGAAAGGGATGAGGAGGTAATCCTCTCTCTTCAGATAGTGATGAGGAGGTAATCATCTCTCTTCAGATAGTGATGAGGAGGTAATCCTGTCTCTTCAGATAGTGATGAGTAGGTAATCCCCTTTCTTCAGATATCGATGGTGTTGAGGAGGTAATCCTCTCTCTTCAGATAGTGATGAGGAGGTAATCCTCTCTCTTCAGATAGTGAACGCGATGAGGAGGTAATCCTGTCACTTCAGATAGTGATCGCGATGAGGAGGTAATCCTGTCTCTTCAGATAGTCATAGTGATGGGGAGGTTATCCTCTCTCTTGTGATAGTGATGAGGAGGTAATCCTGTCTCTTCAGATAGTGATGAAGAGGTAATCTTCTCTTCAGAAAGGCATGAGGAGGTAATCATGTCTCTTCAGATAGTGATGAGGAGGTAATCCTGTCTCTTCAGATAGTAATAGTGATGGGGAGGTAATCCTGTCTCTTCAGATAGTGATAGTGATGAGGAGGTAATCCTGTCTCTTCAGATAGTGATGAGGAGGTAATCCTCTCTTCAGATAGTGATGGTGATGGGGAGGTAATCCTGTCTCTTCAGATAGTGATGGGGAGGTAAACCACTCTCTTCAGATAGTGATGAGGAGGTAATCATCTCTCTTCAGATAGTGATAGTGATGAGGAGGGTATCCTGTCTCTTCAGATAGTGATGGGGAGGTAATCCTCTCTCCAGATGGTGATGGGGAGTTCATCCTCTCTCTTCAGATAGTGTTGAGGAGGTATTCCTCTCTCTTCAGATAGTGATGAGGTAATCCTGTCTCTTCAGATAGTGATGAGGTAATCCTGTCTCTTCAGATAGTGATGAGGTAATGCTGTCTTTTCTGATGGTGATGGGGAGGTAATCCTCTCTCTTCAGATAGTGAAAGTGATGAGGTAATCCTCTCTTCTCAGATAGTGATGAGGTAATCTTCTCTCTTCAGATAGTGATGAGGAGGTTATCCTCTCTCTTCAGATAGTGATGAGGAGGTTATCCTCTCTTTTCAGATAGTGATGAGGAGGTAATCCTGTCTCTTTAGATAGTGATGAGGAGGTAATCCTCTCTCTCCAGATGGTGATGGGGAGGTAATCCTGTCTCTTTAGATAGTGATGAGGAGGTAATCCTCTCTCTTCAGATATTGATGAGGAGGTAATCCACTCTCTTCATATAGTGATGAGGAGGTAGTCCTCTCTCTACAGATAGTGATGAGGAGGTAGTCCTCTCTCTACAGATAGTGATGAGGAGGTAATCCTCTCTCTACAGATAGTGATGAAGAGGTAATCCTCTCTCTACATATAGCGATGAAGAGGTAATCCTCTCTCTTCAGATAGTGATGAGGAGGTAATCCTATCTCTTCAGATAGTGATGAGGAGGTAATCCTCTCTCTTCAGATAGTGATCGCGATGAGGAAGTAATCCTGTCACTTCAGATAGTGATCGCGATGAGGAAGTAATCCTGTCACTTCAGATAGTGATCGCGATGAGGAGGTAATCCTGTCTCTTGTGATAGTGATGGGGAGGTTATCCTCTCTCTTGTGATAGTGATGAGGAGGTAATCCTGTCTCTTCAGATAGTGATGAGGAGGTAATCTTCTCTTCAGAAAGGCATGAGGAGGTAATCATGTCTCTTCAGATAGTGATGAGGAGGTAATCCTGTCTCTTCAGATAGTGATGAGGAGGTAATCCTGTCTCTTCAGATAGTAATGGTGATGGGGAGGTAATCCTCTCTCTTCAGATAGTGATAGTGATGGGGAGGTAATCCTCTCTCTTCATATAGTGATGAGGAGGTTATCCTCTCTTCGGATAGTGATGGGGAGGTAATCCTCTCTTCAGATAGTGATAATGATGGGGAAGTAATCCTCTCTTCAGATAGTGATGGTGATGGGGAGCTAATCCTCTCTTCAGATAGTGATGGGGAGGTAATCCTCTCTTCAGATAGTGATGAGGAGGTAATCCTGTCTCTTCAGATAGTGATGAGGAGGTAATCCTCTCTTGTGATAGTGATGGGGAGGTAATTCTCTCTTCAGACAGTGATAGTGATGGGGAGGTAATCCTCTCTTCAGATCGTGATGGTGATGGGGAGGTAATCCTCTCTTCAGATAGTGATGGTGATGGGGAGGTAATCCTGTCTCTTCATATAGTGATGAGGAGGTAATCATCTCCCTTCAGATAGTGATGAGGAGGTAATCCTCTCTCTTCAGAGAGTGATGAGGAGGCAATCCTCTTCAGATAGTGATGGGGAGGTAATCCTCTCTACAGATAGTGATGAGGAGGTAATCCTGTCTCTACATATAGTGATCAAGAGGTAATCCTCTCTCTTCAGAGAGTGATGAGGAGGCAATCCTCTTCAGATAGTGATGGGGAGGTAATCCTCTCCCTTCAGATAGTGATGAGGAGGTAATCCTCTCTCTTCATATAGTGATGAGGAGGTAATCCTCTCTCTTCAGATAGTGATGGGGAGGTAATCCTCTCTTCAGATAGTGATGAGGAGGTAATCCTCTCTCTTCAGATAGTGATGAGGAGGTAATCCTCTCTCTTCAGATAGTGATGGGGAGGTAATCCTCTCTTCAGATAGTGATAGTGATGGGGAGGTAATCCTCTCTCTTCAGAGAGTGATGAGGAGGTAATCCTCTCCTTCAGATAGTGATTGCAGGATTTAATCCCAAGTCTCTCTATAGTGATGAGTTTTGGCTCAGGTAATGAAGCAGTCCTTTTCAAAACCTGAGGTCCTGATAGGAGCTGCCATTTAATCATTGTGCTGTTAAGAAGGTAGAGCAGTCCTTTATTAACAAGGAGCAGACATTTACACTTCACCTGGAGTCTAACAATAATCAATCCTTTACACTGACCTGAGAGTCAACAAGGAGGAGGTTTACACTCAGTCCTGTCAGTCTCAGATAGTGATCCATTTAGGTAATCCTGTCTCTTCAAGTGATTCATTTACACTCAAGATTTAGTTGTGAGTCCTTTACACTTTAGAGTCCCAAATATAGGAGCTTTTAGATTTGGAAACCTGGAGGACTAACATGTCTCTTCCATTTACACTAACCTGCTCTTTGTTAAGGGTTGCAGTCATTTCACTTGCTGGAGTAACAAGGAGCAGTATATGTTGAGTCAAGGGTGATAAGGAGCAGTCATTTACACTCACCTGGAGTCCAACAAGGAGCATCCATTTACACTCACCTGGAGTCCAACAAGGAGCAGTCATTTACACTCACCTGGAGTCCAACAATGAGCAGCCATTTACACTCACCTGGAGTCTAACAAGGAGCATCCATTTACACTCACCTGGAGTCCAACAAGGAGCAGTCATTTACACTCACCTGGAGTCTAACAAGGAGCAGTCATTTACACTCACCTGGAGTCCAACAATGAGCAGCCATTTACACTCACCTGGAGTCTAACAATGAGCATCCATTTACACTCACCTGGAGTCCAACAAGGAGCAGTCATTTACACTCACCTGGAGTCTAACAAGGAGCAGTCATTTACACTCACCTGGAGTCCAACAAGGAGCAGTCATTTACACTCACCTGGAGTCTAACAAGGAGCAGCCATTTACACTCACCTGGAGTCCAACAAGGAGCAGCCATTTACACTCACCTGGAGTCCAACAAGGAGCATCCATTTACACTCACCTGGAGTCCAACAAGGAGCAGCTATTTACACTCACCTGGAGTCCAACAAGGAGCAGTCATTTACACTCACCTGGAGTCCAACAATGAGCAGGGAGGCACTCACCTGGAGTCCAACAACGAGCAGTCATTTACACTCACCTGGAGTCCAACAAGGAGCAGTCATTTACACTCACCTGGAGTCCAACAAGGAGCAGTCATTTACACTCACCTGGAGTCCAACAAGGAGCAGCCATTTACACTCACCTGGAGTCTAACAAGGAGCATCCATTTACACTCACCTGGAGTCCAACAAGGAGCAGTCATTTACACTCACCTGGAGTCTAACAAGGAGCAGTCATTTACACTCACCTGGAGTCCAACAATGAGCAGTCATTTACACTCACCTGGAGTCTAACAATGAGCAGCTATTTACACTCACCTGGAGTCCAACAAGGAGCAGTCATTTACACTCACCTGGAGTCCAACAATGAGCAGTCTATTTACACTCACCTGGAGTCCAACAAGGAGCAGTCATTTACACTCACCTGGAGTCTAACAATGAGCAGCCATTTACACTCACCTGGAGTCCAACAAGGAGCAGTCATTTACACTCACCTGGAGTCCAACAAGGAGCAGTCATTTACACTCACCTGGAGTCCAACAAGGAGCAGTCATTTACACTCACCTGGAGTCCAACAATGAGCAGCCATTTACACTCACCTGGAGTCCAACAAGGAGCAGTCATTTACACTCACCTGGAGTCCAACAAGGAGCAGTCATTTACACTCACCTGGAGTCCAACAAGGAGCAGTCATTTACACTCACCTGGAGTCCAACAAGGAGCAGCCATTTACACTCACCTGGAGTCCAACAAGGAGCAGTCATTTACACTCACCTGGAGTCCAACAAGGAGCAGTCATTTACACTCACCTGGAGTCCAACAAGGAGCAGTCATTTACACTCACCTGGAGTCTAACAAGGAGCAGTCATTTACACTCACCTGGAGTCCAACAAGGAGCAGTCATTTACACTCACCTGGAGTCTAACAATGAGCATCCATTTACACTCACCTGGAGTCCAACAAGGAGCAGTCATTTACACTCACCTGGAGTCTAACAATGAGCATCCATTTACACTCACCTGGAGTCCAACAAGGAGCAGTCATTTACACTCACCTGGAGTCCAACAAGGAGCAGTCATTTACACTCACCTGGAGTCTAACAAGGAGCAGTCATTTACACTCACCTGGAGTCCAACAAGGAGCAGTCATTTACACTCACCTGGAGTCTAACAAGGAGCATCCATTTACACTCACCTGGAGTCCAACAAGGAGCAGTCCATTTACACTCACCTGGAGTCCAACAAGGAGCATCCATTTACACTCACCTGGAGTCCAACAAGGAGCAGTCATTTACACTCACCTGGAGTCCAACAAGGAGCAGTCATTTACACTCACCTGGAGTCCAACAAGGAGCAGCATTTACACTCACCTGGAGTCCAACAAGGAGCAGTCATTTACACTCACCTGGAGTCCAACAAGGAGCAGTCCATTTACACTCACCTGGAGTCCAACAAGGAGCAGTCATTTACACTCACCTGGAGTCAACAAGGAGCAGTCATTTACACTCACCTGGAGTCCAACAAGGAGCAGTCATTTACACTCACCTGGAGTCCAACAATGAGCAGTCATTTACACTCACCTGGAGTCCAACAAGGAGCAGTCATTTACACTCACCTGGAGTCCAACAATGAGCAGCATTTACACTCACCTGGAGTCCAACAAGGAGCAGTCATTTACACTCACCTGGAGTCCAACAAGGAGCAGTCATTTACACTCACCTGGAGTCCAACAAGGAGCAGTCATTTACACTCACCTGGAGTCCAACAAGGAGCAGTCATTTACACTCACCTGGAGTCCAACAAGGAGCAGTCATTTACACTCACCTGGAGTCCAACAAGGAGCATCCATTTACACTCACCTGGAGTCCAACAAGGAGCAGTCATTTACACTCACCTGGAGTCCAACAAGGAGCAGCCATTTACACTCACCTGGAGTCCAACAAGGAGCAGTCATTTACACTCACCTGGAGTCCAACAAGGAGCATCCATTTACACTCACCTGGAGTCCAACAAGGAGCAGTCATTTACACTCACCTGGAGTCTAACAAGGAGCAGTCATTTACACTCACCTGGAGTCCAACAATGAGCAGCCATTTACACTCACCTGGAGTCTAACAAGGAGCATCCATTTACACTCACCTGGAGTCCAACAAGGAGCAGTCATTTACACTCACCTGGAGTCCAACAAGGAGCAGTCATTTACACTCACCTGGAGTCCAACAACGAGCAGCCATTTACACTCACCTGGAGTCCAACAAGGAGCAGTCATTTACACTCACCTGGAGTCCAACAAGGAGCAGTCATTTACACTCACCTGGAGTCCAACAAGGAGCAGTCATTTACACTCACCTGGAGTCCAACAAGGAGCATCCATTTACACTCACCTGGAGTCCAACAAGGAGCAGTCATTTACACTCACCTGGAGTCCAACAAGGAGCATCCATTTACACTCACCTGGAGTCCAACAAGGAGCAGTCATTTACACTCACCTGGAGTCTAACAATGAGCATCCATTTACACTCACCTGGAGTCCAACAAGGAGCAGTCATTTACACTCACCTGGAGTCTAACAATGAGCATCCATTTACACTCACCTGGAGTCCAACAAGGAGCAGTCATTTACACTCACCTGGAGTCTAACAAGGAGCAGTCATTTACACTCACCTGGAGTCCAACAATGAGCAGCCATTTACACTCACCTGGAGTCTAACAAGGAGCATCCATTTACACTCACCTGGAGTCCAACAAGGAGCAGCATTTACACTCACCTGGAGTCCAACAAGGAGCAGTCATTTACACTCACCTGGAGTCCAACAAGGAGCAGTCATTTACACTCACCTGGAGTCCAACAAGGAGCAGCCATTTACACTCACCTGGAGTCCAACAAGGAGCAGTCATTTACACTCACCTGGAGTCCAACAAGGAGCAGTCATTTACACTCACCTGGAGTCCAACAAGGAGCAGTCATTTACACTCACCTGGAGTCCAACAAGGAGCAGTCATTTACACTCACCTGGAGTCTAACAAGGAGCATCCATTTACACTCACCTGGAGTCCAACAAGGAGCAGTCATTTACACTCACCTGGAGTCTAACAAGGAGCATCCATTTACACTCACCTGGAGTCCAACAAGGAGCAGTCATTTACACTCACCTGGAGTCTAACAATGAGCATCCATTTACACTCACCTGGAGTCCAACAAGGAGCAGTCATTTACACTCACCTGGAGTCTAACAATGAGCATCCATTTACACTCACCTGGAGTCTAACAAGGAGCAGTCATTTACACTCACCTGGAGTCCAACAAGGAGCAGTCATTTACACTCACCTGGAGTCCAACAAGGAGCATCCATTTACACTCACCTGGAGTCCAACAAGGAGCAGCCATTTACACTCACCTGGAGTCCAACAAGGAGCAGTCATTTACACTCACCTGGAGTCCAACAAGGAGCAGTCATTTACACTCACCTGGAGTCCAACAAGGAGCAGTCATTTACACTCACCTGGAGTCCAACAAGGAGCAGTCATTTACACTCACCTGGAGTCCAACAAGGAGCAGTCATTTACACTCACCTGGAGTCCAACAAGGAGCAGCCATTTACACTCACCTGGAGTCCAACAAGGAGCAGTCATTTACACTCACCTGGAGTCCAACAAGGAGCAGTCATTTACACTCACCTGGAGTCCAACAAGGAGCAGTCATTTACACTCACCTGGAGTCCAACAATGAGCAGCCATTTACACTCACCTGGAGTCCAACAAGGAGCAGTCATTTACACTCACCTGGAGTCCAACAAGGAGCAGCTTTACACTCACCTGGAGTCCAACAAGGAGCAGTCATTTACACTCACCTGGAGTCCAACAAGGAGCAGCCATTTACACTCACCTGGAGTCTAACAAGGAGCAGTCATTTACACTCACCTGGAGTCCAACAAGGAGCAGTCATTTACACTCACCTGGAGTCCAACAAGGAGCAGTCATTTACACTCACCTGGAGTCCAACAAGGAGCAGTCCATTTACACTCACCTGGAGTCCAACAAGGAGCAGTCCATTTACACTCACCTGGAGTCCAACAAGGAGCAGTCCATTTACACTCACCTGGAGTCTAACAAGAGCATCCATTTACACTCACCTGGAGTCCAACAAGGAGCAGCCATTTACACTCACCTGGAGTCCAACAAGGAGCATCCATTTACACTCACCTGGAGTCCAACAAGGAGCAGCTATTTACACTCACCTGGAGTCCAACAAGGAGCAGTCATTTACACTCACCTGGAGTCCAACAAGGAGCAGTCATTTACACTCACCTGGAGTCCAACAACGAGCAGCTATTTACACTCACCTGGAGTCCAACAAGGAGCAGTCATTTACACTCACCTGGAGTCCAACAAGGAGCAGTCATTTACACTCACCTGGAGTCCAACAAGGAGCAGTCATTTACACTCACCTGGAGTCCAACAAGGAGCATCCATTTACACTCACCTGGAGTCCAACAAGGAGCAGTCATTTACACTCACCTGGAGTCTAACAATGAGCAGCTATTTACACTCACCTGGAGTCTAACAAGGAGCAGTCATTTACACTCACCTGGAGTCTGACAATGAGCAGCTATTTACACTCACCACTCACCTGGAGTCTAACAAGGAGCAGTCATTTACACTCACCTGGAGTCCAGCAAGGAGCAGTCATTTACACTCACCTGGAGTCCATCAAGCGCAGTCCTTTACACTTGACTGAGTCTAACAAGGAGCATCCATTTACACTCACCTGGAGTCTAACAAGGAGCAGTCATTTACACTCACCTGGAGTCCAACAATGAGCAGCCATTTACACTCACCTGGGACCAACAAGGAGCAGTCATTTACACTCACCTGGAGTCCACCTGGAGTCTAACAAGGAGCATCCATTTACACTCACCTGGAGTCCAACAAGGAGCAGTCATTTACACTCACCTGGAGTCATTTACACTCACCTGGAGTCATTTACACTCACCTGGAGTCTAACAAGGAGCATCCATTTACACTCACCTGGAGTCCAACAAGGAGCAGTCATTTACACTCACCTGGAGTCTAACAATGAGCATCCATTTACACTCACCTGGAGTCCAACAAGGAGCAGTCATTTACACTCACCTGGAGTCTAACAAGGAGCATCCATTTACACTCACCTGGAGTCCAACAATGAGCAGCTATTTACACTCACCTGGAGTCCAACAATGAGCAGTCATTTACACTCACCTGGAGTCCAACAAGGAGCATCCATTTACACTCACCTGGAGTCCAACAATGAGCAGTCATTTACACTCACCTGGAGTCCAACAAGGAGCATCCATTTACACTCACCTGGAGTCCAACAATGAGCATCCATTTACACTCACCTGGAGTCCAACAAGGAGCAGTCATTTACACTCACCTGGAGTCTAACAATGAGCATCCATTTACACTCACCTGGAGTCTAACAAGGAGCAGTCATTTACACTCACCTGGAGTCCAACAAGGAGCAGTCATTTACACTCACCTGGAGTCCAACAAGGAGCATCCATTTACACTCACCTGGAGTCCAACAAGGAGCATCCATTTACACTCACCTGGAGTCCAACAAGGAGCAGCTATTTACACTCACCTGGAGTCCAACAAGGAGCAGTCATTTACACTCACCTGGAGTCCAACAAGGAGCAGTCATTTACACTCACCTGGAGTCCAACAACGAGCAGCTATTTACACTCACCTGGAGTCCAACAAGGAGCAGTCATTTACACTCACCTGGAGTCCAACAAGGAGCAGTCATTTACACTCACCTGGAGTCCAACAAGGAGCATCCATTTACACTCACCTGGAGTCCAACAAGGAGCAGTCATTTACACTCACCTGGAGTCTAACAATGAGCAGCTATTTACACTCACCTGGAGTCTAACAAGGAGCAGTCATTTACACTCACCTGGAGTCTAACAATGAGCAGCTATTTACACTCACCTGGAGTCTAACAAGGAGCAGTCATTTACACTCACCTGGAGTCCAACAAGGAGCAGTCATTTACACTCACCTGGAGTCCAACAAGGAGCAGTCCTTTACACTCGACTGGAGTCTAACAAGGAGCATCCATTTACACTCACCTGGAGTCTAACAAGGAGCAGTCATTTACACTCACCTGGAGTCCAACAATGAGCAGCCATTTACACTCACCTGGAGTCCAACAAGGAGCAGTCATTTACACTCACCTGGAGTCCAACAAGGAGCAGTCATTTACACTCACCTGGAGTCCAACAAGGAGCAGTCATTTACACTCACCTGGAGTCCAACAAGGAGCAGTCATTTACACTCACCTGGAGTCTAACAAGGAGCATCCATTTACACTCACCTGGAGTCCAACAATGAGCAGCTATTTACACTCACCTGGAGTCCAACAATGAGCAGTCATTTACACTCACCTGGAGTCCAACAAGGAGCATCCATTTACACTCACCTGGAGTCCAACAAGGAGCAGTCATTTACACTCACCTGGAGTCCAACAAGGAGCATCCATTTACACTCACCTGGAGTCCAACAATGAGCAGTCATTTACACTCACCTGGAGTCCAACGAGGAGCATCCATTTACACTCACCTGGAGTCCAACAATGAGCAGTCATTTATACTCACCTGGAGTCCAACAAGGAGCATCCATTTACACTCACCTGGAGTCCAACAAGGAGCATCCATTTACACTCACCTGGAGTCCAACAAGGAGCAGTCATTTACACTCACCTGGAGTCCAATAAGGAGCATCCATTTACACTCACCTGGAGTCCAACAATGAGCAGTCATTTACACTCACCTGGAGTCCAACAAGGAGCATCCATTTACACTCACCTGGAGTCCAACAAGGAGCATCCATTTACACTCACCTGGAGTCCAACAATGAGCAGTCATTTACACTCACCTGGAGTCCAACAAGGAGCATCCATTTACACTCACCTGGAGTCCAACAAGGAGCATCCATTTACACTCACCTGGAGTCCAACAATGAGCAGTCATTTACACTCACCTGGAGTCCAACAATGAGCAGTCATTTACACTCACCTGGAGTCCAACAAGGAGCATCCATTTACACTCACCTGGAGTCCAACAATGAGCAGTCATTTATACTCACCTGGAGTCCAACAAGGAGCATCCATTTACACTCACCTGGAGTCCAACAAGGAGCATCCATTTACACTCACCTGGAGTCCAACAAGGAGCATCCATTTACACTCACCTGGAGTCCAACAATGAGCAGTCATTTACACTCACCTGGAGTCCAACAAGGAGCATCCATTTACACTCACCTGGAGTCCAACAATGAGCAGTCATTTACACTCACCTGGAGTCCAACAATGAGCAGTCATTTACACTCACCTGGAGTCCAACAAGGAGCATCCATTTACACTCACCTGGAGTCCAACAAGGAGCAGTCATGTTTTGGTTCTAGCTTGTAGAGGGGTGCAGTGGGGGAAGTTGATCATAGTCCTGGAAGGTCCCATTATAATCCTGTTGGATGTTTTTATAGGAAGCATTTAAAGATGCCGGTAGTTTCATAGAATCCTCATTCAGTTCAAGGCGCTTGGTGTTTAATTTCTTCATGGAGTGATACTATTGTATTTAGCTGCATCAAGTCCAATACATTTTTCAGTAATGAAGGATCTTTCCCTGTGAAAGAAAACAGGAAACAGGTCGCAGATTCTACATTTCATAGCGAGTCTCCAGCAGATTCAACTGAGTTTTCACTGTTGCACGCCGACAGTCCAAGGAAACAAACATTTCCCGGCCGGGGACTTAGTTGCTCCCTCCACGGCATGCCCCCACCAGCCCCCTGTGCTGTTGTTTGTCCCCCTGTGTGCTGAGGGTGTCAGGTTCTTGTCCAGTTCTGGCATTTAGGTCACATGTCTCTGGACCTGGAAATGATTGATTTCCCCCTCCAGGATGGAGATGCTGTCATCATTAAAGTGTGGGGATTCTAGTGGGGGGATATAGGGGATTCTAGTGGGGGGATATAGGGGATTCTAGTGGGGGGATATAGGTAGCACACAGGAGGACATTTCTCTCTGTTAAGATATTTTCCTTATTCATTTCTAGACTGATATAAAATGTTCCTGTTTTGGCTAATTTAATAGAGTGACCCCCTGAGTCTCTTCCCTGTTTCACACCTGGTAGTGTGGTGGATGGGACTACCAGCTCTCTGTAACCTAGAGGACAACCAGTGGGTCCATCTCCTCTATACCACCCACCTGGTAGTGTTGTGGATGGGACTACCAGCTCTCTGTAACCTAGAGGACAACCAGTGGGTCCATCTCCTCTATACCACCCACCTGGTAGTGTGGTGGATGGGACTACCAGCTCTCTGTAACCTAGAGGACAACCAGTGGGTCCATCTCCTCTATACCATGTTTCTTGTAGGATGACAAGCTTTGTGTTCCATAGTGTCTAGTGTTGTCTAGTGTTGTGGTTTAGGCCCTGACTATCACAGTAGGTGTGAGCAGAGCATGTTGAGCATCTGATACATACCTTGTAGGTCGCAGGATGGGGCTTGGGCGGGTGCATTAGTGGGGGTTGTGCATGTTGCTCTGCTCACAGTCTGAAGACATGGACAGATGCATGTGAATTTAGGTAATGGTGTTAGATTTCAGCGCCTGCTTTCCTTGGTCTGTTTGCCCAGCCGGCTGGTCTCAGTGTGTAGAGACTGATCAGAGAAGGTGTAACTAACCCTGGTAATAGTCTGATAGGAGTCAGTGTAACCCTAACTAACCCTGGTAATAGTCTGATAGGAGTCAGTGTAACTAACCCTGGTAATAGTCTGATAGGAGTCAGTGTAACCCCTAATAGTCTGATAGGAGTCCCTGGTAATAGTCTGATAGGAGTCAGTGTAACTAACCCTGGTAATAGTCTGATAGGAGTCAGTGTAACTAACCCTGGTAATAGTCTGATAGGAGTCAGTGTAACCCTAACTAACCCTGGTAATAGTCTGATAGGAGTCAGTGTAAATAACCCTGGTAATAGTCTGATAGGAGTCAGTATAACCCTAACTAACCCTGGTAATAGTCTGATAGGAGTCAGTGTAACTAACCCTGGTAATAGTCTGATAGGAGTCAGTGTAACTAACCCTGGTAATAGTCTGATAGGAGTCAGTGTAACCCTAACTAACCCTGGTAATAGTCTGATAGGAGTCAGTGTAACTAACCCTGGTAATAGTCTGATAGGAGTCAGTGTAACCCTAACTAACCCTGGTAATAGTCTGATAGGAGTCAGTGTAACTAACCCTGGTAATAGTCTGATAGGAGTCAGTGTAACTAACCCTGGTAATAGTCTGATAGGAGTCAGTGTAACCCTAACTAACCCTGGTAATAGTCTGATAGGAGTCAGTGTAACTAACCCTGGTAATAGTCTGATAGGAGTCAGTGTAACTAACCCTGGTAATAGTCTGATAGGAGTCAGTGTAACTAACCCTGGTAATAGTCTGATAGGAGTCAGTGTAACCCTAACTAACCCTGGTAATAGTCTGATAGGAGTCAGTGTAACTAACCCTGGTAATAGTCTGATAGGAGTCAGTGTAACTAACCCTGGTAATAGTCTGATAGGAGTCAGTGTAACCTAACTAACCCTGGTAATAGTCTGATAGGAGTCAGTGTAACCCTAACTAACCCTGGTAATAGTCTGATAGGAGTCAGTGTAACCCTAACTAACCCTGGTAATAGTCTGATAGGAGTCAGTGTAACTAACCCTGGTAATAGTCTGATAGGAGTCAGTGTAACTAACCCTGGTAATAGTCTGATAGGAGTCAGTGTAACCCTAACTAACCCTGGTAATAGTCTGATAGGAGTCAGTGTAACCCTAACTAACCCTGGTAATAGTCTGATAGGAGTCAGTGTAACCCTAACTAACCCTGGTAATAGTCTGATAGGAGTCAGTGTAACCCTAACTAACCCTGGTAATAGTCTGATAGGAGTCAGTGTAACCCTAACTAACCCTGGTAATAGTCTGATAGGAGTCAGTGTAACTAACCCTGGTAATAGTCTGATAGGAGTCAGTATAACCCTAACTAACCCTGGTAATAGTCTGATAGGAGTCAGTGTAACTAACCCTGGTAATAGTCAGATAGGAGTCAGTGTAACTAACCCTGGTAATAGTCTGATAGGAGTCAGTGTAACTAACCCTGGTAATAGTCTGATAGGAGTCAGTGTAACCCTAACTAACCCTGGTTATAGTCTGATAGGAGTCAGTATAACCCTAACTAACCCTGGTAATAGTCTGATAGGAGTCAGTGTAACTAACCCTGGTAATAGTCTGATAGGAGTCAGTGTAACCCTAACTAACCCTGGTAATAGTCTGATAGGAGTCAGTGTAACTAACCCTGGTAATAGTCTGATAGGAGTCAGTGTAACTAACCCTGGTAATAGTCTGATAGGAGTCAGTGTAACCCTAACTAACCCTGGTTATAGTCTGATAGGAGTCAGTGTAACCCTAACTAACCCTGGTAATAGTCTGATAGGAGTCCGTATAACCCTAACTAACCCTGGTAATAGTCTGATAGGAGTCAGTATAACCCTAACTAACCCTGGTAATAGTCTGATAGGAGTTAGTATAACCCTAACTAACCCTGGTAATAGTCTGATAGGAGTCAGTGTAACTAACCCTGGTAATAGTCTGATAGGAGTCAGTATAACCCTAACTAACCCTGGTAATAGTCTGATAGGGGTCAGTGTAACCCTAACTAACCCTGGTAATAGTCTGATAGGAGACAGTATAACCCTGGTAATAGTCTGATAGGAGTCAGTGTAACCCTAACTAACCCTGGTTATAGTCTGATAGGAGTCAGTGTAACCCTAACTAACCCTGGTAATAGTCTGATAGGAGTCAGTGTAACTAACCCTGGTAATAGTCTGATAGGAGTCAGTGTAACTAACCCTGGTAATAGTCTGATAGGAGTCAGTGTAACCCTAACTAACCCTGGTAATAGTCTGATAGGAGTCAGTGTAACCCTAACTAACCCTGGCAATAGTCTGATAGGAGTCAGTGTAACCCTAACTAACCCTGGTAATAGTCTGATAGGAGTCAGTGTAACAACCCTGGTAATAGTCTGATAGGAGTCAGTGTAACCCTAACTAACCCTGGTAATAGTCTGATAGGAGTCAGTGTAACTAACCCTGGTAATAGTCTGATAGGAGTCAGTGTAACTAACCCTGGTAATAGTCTGATAGGAGTCAGTATAACCCTAACTAACCCTGGTAATAGTCTGATAGGAGTCAGTGTAACTAACCCTGGTTATAGTCTGATAGGAGTCAGTGTAACCCTAACTAACCCTGGTAATAGTCTGATAGGAGTCAGTGTAACTAACCCTGGTAATAGTCTGATAGGAGTCAGTGTAACTAACCCTGGTAATAGTCTGATACGAGTCAGTGTAACCCTAACTAACCCTGGTAATAGTCTGATAGGAGTCAGTGTAACTAACCCTGGTAATAGTCTGATAGGAGTCAGTGTAACTAACCCTGGTAATAGTCTGATACGAGTCAGTGTAACACCAACTAACCCTGGTAATAGTCTGATAGGAATCAATGTAACTAACCCTGGTAATAGTCTGATAGGAGTCAGTGTAACCCTAACTAACCCTGGTAATAGTCTGATAGGAGTCAGTGTAACCCTAACTAACCCTGGTAATAGTCTGATAGGAGTCAGTGTAACCCTAACTAACCCTGGTAATAGTCTGATAGGAGTCAGTGTAACTAACCCTGGTAATAGTCTGATAGGAGTCAGTGTAACTAACCCTGGTAATAGTCTGATAGGAGTCAGTGTAACTAACCCTGGTAATAGTCTGATAGGAGACAGTATAACCCTAACTAACCCTGGTAATAGTCAGATAGGAGTCAGTTTAACTAACCCTGGTAATAGTCTGATAGGAGTCAGTATAACCCAAACTAACCCTGGTAATAGTCTGATAGGAGTCAGTATAACCCTAACTAACCCTGGTAATAGTCTGATAGGAGTCAGTATAACCCAAACTAACCCTGGTAATAGTCTGATAGGAGTCAGTGTAACTAACCCTGGTAATAGTCTGATAGGAGTCAGTGTAACTAACCCTGGTAATAGTCTGATAGGAGTCAGTGTAACCCTAACTAACCCTGGTAATAGTCTGATAGGAGTCAGTGTAACTAACCCTGGTAATAGTCTGATAGGAGTCAGTGTAACTAACCCTGGTAATAGTCTGATAGGAGTCAGTATAACCCTAACTAACCCTGGTAATAGTCTGATAGGAGTCAGTGTAACTAACCTTGGTAATAGTCTGATAGGAGTCAGTGTAACTAACCCTGGTAATAGTCTGATAGGAGTCAGTGTAACCCTAACTAACCCTGGTAATAGTCTGATAGGAGTCAGTGTAACCCTAACTAACCCTGGTAATAGTCTGATAGGAGTCAGTGTAACTAACCCTGGTAATAGTCTGATAGGAGTCAGTGTAACTAACCCTGGTAATAGTCTGATAGGAGTCAGTGTAACCCTAACTAACCCTGGTAATAGTCTGATAGGAGTCAGTGTAAATAACCCTGGTAATAGTCTGATAGGAGTCAGTATAACCCTAACTAACCCTGGTAATAGTCTGATAGGAGTCAGTGTAACTAACCCTGGAAATAGTCTGATAGGAGTCAGTGTAACTAACCCTGGTAATAGTCTGATAGGAGTCAGTGTAACCCTAACTAACCCTGGTAATAGTCTGATAGGAGTCAGTGTAACTAACCCTGGTAATAGTCTGATAGGAGTCAGTGTAACCCTAACTAACCCTGGTAATAGTCTGATAGGAGTCAGTGTAACTAACCCTGGTAATAGTCTGATAGGAGTCAGTGTAACTAACCCTGGTAATAGTCTGATAGGAGTCAGTGTAACCCTAACTAACCCTGGTAATAGTCTGATAGGAGTCCGTGTAACTAACCCTGGTAATAGTCTGATAGGAGTCAGTGTAACTAACCCTGGTAATAGTCTGATAGGAGTCAGTGTAACTAACCCTGGTAATAGTCTGATAGGAGTCAGTGTAACCCTAACTAACCCTGGTAATAGTCTGATAGGAGTCAGTGTAACTAACCCTGGTAATAGTCTGATAGGAGTCAGTGTAACTAACCCTGGTAATAGTCTGATAGGAGTCAGTGTAACCCTAACTAACCCTGGTAATAGTCTGATAGGAGTCAGTGTAACCCTAACTAACCCTGGTAATAGTCTGATAGGAGTCAGTGTAACCCTAACTAACCCTGGTAATAGTCTGATAGGAGTCAGTGTAACTAACCCTGGTAATAGTCTGATAGGAGTCAGTGTAACTAACCCTGGTAATAGTCTGATAGGAGTCAGTGTAACCCTAACTAACCCTGGTAATAGTCTGATAGGAGTCAGTGTAACCCTAACTAACCCTGGTAATAGTCTGATAGGAGTCAGTGTAACCCTAACTAACCCTGGTAATAGTCTGATAGGAGTCAGTGTAACCCTAACTAACCCTGGTAATAGTCTGATAGGAGTCAGTGTAACTAACCCTGGTAATAGTCTGATAGGAGTCAGTATAACCCTAACTAACCCTGGTAATAGTCTGATAGGAGTCAGTGTAACTAACCCTGGTAATAGTCAGATAGGAGTCAGTGTAACTAACCCTGGTAATAGTCTGATAGGAGTCAGTGTAACTAACCCTGGTAATAGTCTGATAGGAGTCAGTGTAACCCTAACTAACCCTGGTTATAGTCTGATAGGAGTCAGTATAACCCTAACTAACCCTGGTAATAGTCTGATAGGAGTCAGTGTAACTAACCCTGGTAATAGTCTGATAGGAGTCAGTGTAACCCTAACTAACCCTGGTAATAGTCTGATAGGAGTCAGTGTAACTAACCCTGGTAATAGTCTGATAGGAGTCAGTGTAACTAACCCTGGTAATAGTCTGATAGGAGTCAGTGTAACCCTAACTAACCCTGGTTATAGTCTGATAGGAGTCAGTGTAACCCTAACTAACCCTGGTAATAGTCTGATAGGAGTCCGTATAACCCTAACTAACCCTGGTAATAGTCTGATAGGAGTCAGTATAACCCTAACTAACCCTGGTAATAGTCTGATAGGAGTTAGTATAACCCTAACTAACCCTGGTAATAGTCTGATAGGAGTCAGTGTAACTAACCCTGGTAATAGTCTGATAGGAGTCAGTATAACCCTAACTAACCCTGGTAATAGTCTGATAGGGGTCAGTGTAACCCTAACTAACCCTGGTAATAGTCTGATAGGAGACAGTATAACCCTGGTAATAGTCTGATAGGAGTCAGTGTAACCCTAACTAACCCTGGTTATAGTCTGATAGGAGTCAGTGTAACCCTAACTAACCCTGGTAATAGTCTGATAGGAGTCAGTGTAACTAACCCTGGTAATAGTCTGATAGGAGTCAGTGTAACTAACCCTGGTAATAGTCTGATAGGAGTCAGTGTAACCCTAACTAACCCTGGTAATAGTCTGATAGGAGTCAGTGTAACCCTAACTAACCCTGGCAATAGTCTGATAGGAGTCAGTGTAACCCTAACTAACCCTGGTAATAGTCTGATAGGAGTCAGTGTAACAACCCTGGTAATAGTCTGATAGGAGTCAGTGTAACCCTAACTAACCCTGGTAATAGTCTGATAGGAGTCAGTGTAACTAACCCTGGTAATAGTCTGATAGGAGTCAGTGTAACTAACCCTGGTAATAGTCTGATAGGAGTCAGTATAACCCTAACTAACCCTGGTAATAGTCTGATAGGAGTCAGTGTAACTAACCCTGGTTATAGTCTGATAGGAGTCAGTGTAACCCTAACTAACCCTGGTAATAGTCTGATAGGAGTCAGTGTAACTAACCCTGGTAATAGTCTGATAGGAGTCAGTGTAACTAACCCTGGTAATAGTCTGATACGAGTCAGTGTAACCCTAACTAACCCTGGTAATTGTCTGATAGGAGTCAGTGTAACTAACCCTGGTAATAGTCTGATAGGAGTCAGTGTAACTAACCCTGGTAATAGTCTGATACGAGTCAGTGTAACACCAACTAACCCTGGTAATAGTCTGATAGGAATCAGTGTAACTAACCCTGGTAATAGTCTGATAGGAGTCAGTGTAACCCTAACTAACCCTGGTAATAGTCTGATAGGAGTCAGTGTAACCCTAACTAACCCTGGTAATAGTCTGATAGGAGTCAGTGTAACCCTAACTAACCCTGGTAATAGTCTGATAGGAGTCAGTGTAACTAACCCTGGTAATAGTCTGATAGGAGTCAGTGTAACTAACCCTGGTAATAGTCTGATAGGAGTCAGTGTAACTAACCCTGGTAATAGTCTGATAGGAGACAGTATAACCCTAACTAACCCTGGTAATAGTCAGATAGGAGTCAGTTTAACTAACCCTGGTAATAGTCTGATAGGAGTCAGTATAACCCAAACTAACCCTGGTAATAGTCTGATAGGAGTCAGTATAACCCTAACTAACCCTGGTAATAGTCTGATAGGAGTCAGTATAACCCAAACTAACCCTGGTAATAGTCTGATAGGAGTCTGTGTAACTAACCCTGGTAATAGTCTGATAGGAGTCAGTATAACCCTAACTAACCCTGGTAATAGTCTGATAGGAGTCAGTATAACCCAAACTAACCCTGGTAATAGTCTGATAGGAGTCAGTGTAAGTAACCCTGGTAATAGTCTGATAGGAGTCAGTGTAACTAACCCTGGTAATAGTCTGATAGGAGACAGTATAACCCTAACTAACCCTGGTAATAGTCAGATAGGAGTCAGTGTAACTAACCCTGGTAATAGTCTGATAGGAGTCAGTGTAACTAACCCTGGTAATAGTCTGATAGGAGTCAGTGTAACCCTAACTAACCCTGGTAATAGTCTGATAGGAGTCAGTATAACCCTAACTAACCCTGGTAATAGTCTGATAGGAGTCAGTGTAACTAACCCTGGTTATAGTCTGATAGGAGTCAGTGTAACCCTAACTAACCCTGGTAATAGTCTGATAGGAGTCAGTATAACCCTAACTAACCCTGGTAATAGTCTGATAGGAGTCAGTGTAACCCTAACTAACCCTGGTAATAGTCTGATAGGAGTCAGTATAACCCAACTAACCCTGGTAATAGTCTGATAGGAGTCAGTGTAACTAACCCTGGTAATAGTCTGATAGGAGTCAGTGTAACTAACCCTGGTAATAGTCTGATAGGAGTCAGTGTAACTAACCCTGGTAATAGTCTGATAGGAGACAGTATAACCCTAACTAACCCTGGTAATAGTCAGATAGGAGTCAGTTTAACTAACCCTGGTAATAGTCTGATAGGAGTCAGTGTAACTAACCCCGGTAATAGTCTGATAGGAGTCAGTATAACCCTAACTAACCTTGGTAATAGTCTGATAGGAGTCAGTGTAACCCTAACTAACCTTGGTAATAGTCTGATAGGAGTCAGTGTAACTAACCCTGGTAATAGTCTGATAGGAGTCAGTATAACCCTAACTAACCCTGGTAATAGTCTGATAGGAGTCAGTGTAACTAACCCTGGTAATAGTCTGATAGGAGTCAGTGTAACTAACCCTGGTAATAGTCTGATAGGAGTCAGTGTAACCCTAACTAACCCTGGTAATAGTCTGATAGGAGTCAGTGTAACTAACCCTGGTAATAGTCTGATAGGAGTCAGTATAACCCTAACTAACCCTGGTAATAGTCTGATAGGAGTCAGTATAACCCAAACTAACCCTGGTAATAGTCTGATAGGAGTCAGTGTAACTAACCCTGGTAATAGTCTGATAGGAGTCAGTGTAACCCTAACTAACCCTGGTAATAGTCTAATAGGAGTCAGTGTAACTAACCCTGGTAATAGTCTGATAGGAGTGAGTCAGTGTAACCCTAACTAACCCTGGTAATAGTCTGATAGGAGTCAGTGTAACTAACCCTGGTAATAGTCAGATAGGAGTCAGTGTAACTAACCCTGGTAATAGTCTGATAGTAGTCAGTGTAACTAACCCTGGTAATAGTCTGATAGGAGTCAGTGTAACCCTAACTAACCCTGGTAATAGTCTGATAGGAGTCAGTATAACCCTAACTAACCCTGGTAATAGTCTGATAGGAGTCAGTATAACCCTAATTAACCCTGGTAATAGTCTGATAGGAGTCAGTGTAACTAACCCTGGTTATAGTCTGATAGGAGTCAGTGTAACCCTAACTAACCCTGGTAATAGTCTGATAGGAGTCAGTATAACCCTAACTAACCCTGGTAATAGTCTGATAGGAGTCAGTGTAACCCTAACTAACCCTGGTAATAGTCTGATAGGAGTCAGTGTAACTAACCCTGGTAATAGTCTGATAGGAGTCAGTGTAACTAACCCTGGTAATAGTCTGATAGGAGACAGTATAACCCAACTAACCCTGGTAATAGTCTGATAGGAGTCAGTGTAACTAACCCTGGTAATAGTCTGATAGGAGTCAGTATAACCCTAACTAACCCTGGTAATAGTCTGATAGGAGTCAGTGTAACTAACCCTGGTAATAGTCTGATAGGAGTCAGTGTAACTAACCCTGGTAATAGTCTGATAGGAGTCAGTGTAACTAACCCTGGTAATAGTCTGATAGGAGTCAGTATAACCCAAATAACCCTGGTAATAGTCTGATAGGAGTCAGTGTAACCCTAACTAACCCTGGTAATAGTCTGATAGGAGTCAGTGTAAACCTAACTAACCCTGGTAATAGTCTGATAGGAGTCAGTATAACCCAACTAACCCTGGTAATAGTCTGATAGGAGTCAGTGTAACCCTAACTAACCCTGGTAATAGTCTGATCGGAGTCAGTGTAACTAACCCTGGTAATAGTCTGATAGGAGTCAGTGTAACTAACCCTGGTAATAGTCTGATAGGAGTCAGTGTAACCCTAACTAACCCTGGTTATAGTCTGATAGGAGTCAGTGTAACCCTAACTAACCCTGGTAATAGTCTGATAGGAGTCAGTGTAACTAACCCTGGTAATAGTCTGATAGGAGTCAGTGTAACCCTAACTAACCCTGGTAATAGTCTGATAGGAGTCAGTATAACCCTAACTAACCCTGGTAATAGTCTGATAGGAGTCAGTGTAACCCTAACTAACCCTGGTAATAGTCTGATAGGAGTCAGTGTAACTAACCCTGGTAATAGTCTGATAGGAGTCAGTGTAACTAACCCTGGTAATAGTCTGATAGGAGTCAGTGTAACTAACCCTGGTAATAGTCTGATAGGAGTCAGTGTAACTAACCCTGGTAATAGTCTGATAGGAGTCAGTGTAACTAACCCTGGTAATAGTCTGATAGGAGTCAGTGTAACTAACCCTGGTAATAGTCTGATAGGAGTCAGTGTAACCCTAACTAACCCTGGTAATAGTCTGATAGGAGTCAGTGTCACTAACCCTGGTAATAGTCTGATAGGAGTCAGTATAACCCAAATAACCCTGGTAATAGTCTGATAGGAGTCAGTGTAACTAACCCTGGTAATAGTCTGATAGGAGTCAGTGTAACTAACCCTGGTAATAGTCTGATAGGAGTCAGTGTAACTAACCCTGGTAATAGTCTGATAGGAGTCAGTGTAACTAACCCCGGTAATAGTCTGATAGGAGTCAGTATAACCCTAACTAACCTTGGTAATAGTCTGATAGGAGTCAGTGTAACCCTAACTAACCCTGGTAATAGTCTGATAGGAGTCAGTGTAACCCTAACTAACCCTGGTAATAGTCTGATAGGAGTCAGTGTAACTAACCCTGGTAATAGTCTGATAGGAGTCAGTATAACCCTAACTAACCTTGGTAATAGTCTGATAGGAGTCAGTGTAACTAACCCTGGTAATAGTCTGATAGGAGTCAGTGTAACCCTAACTAACCCTGGTAATAGTCTGATAGGAGTCAGTGTAACCCTAACTAACCCTGGTAATAGTCTGATAGGAGTCAGTATAACCCTAACTAACCCTGGTAATAGTCTGATAGGAGTCAGTGTAACTAACCCTGGTAATAGTCTGATAGGAGTCAGTATAACCCTAACTAACCCTGGTAATAGTCTGATAGGAGTCAGTGTAACCCTAACTAACCCTGGTAATAGTCTGATAGGAGTCAGTGTAACTAACCCTGGTAATAGTCTGATAGGAGTCAGTATAACCCTAACTAACCCTGGTAATAGTCTGATAGGAGTCAGTGTAACCCTAACTAACCCTGGTAATAGTCTGATAGGAGTCAGTATAACCCTAACTAACCCTGGTAATAGTCTGATAGGAGTCAGTATAACCCTAACTAACCCTGGTAATAGTCTGATAGGAGTCAGTATAACCCTAACTAACCCTGGTAATAGTCTGATAGGAGTCAGTATAACCCTAACTAACCCTGGTAATAGTCTGATAGGAGTCAGTATAACCCTAACTAACCCTGGTAATAGTCTGATAGGAGTCAGTATAACCCTAACTAACCCTGGTAATAGTCTGATAGGAGTCAGTATAACCCTAACTAACCCTGGTAATAGTCTGATAGGAGTCAGTATAACCCTAACTAACCCTGGTAATAGTCTGATAGGAGTCAGTATAACCCTAACTAACCCTGGTAATAGTCTGATAGGAGTCAGTATAACCCTAACTAACCCTGGTAATAGTCTGATAGGAGTCAGTGTAACCCTAACTAACCCTGGTAATAGTCTGATAGGAGTCAGTGTAACTAACCCTGGTAATAGTCTGATAGGAGTCAGTATAACCCTAACTAACCCTGGTAATAGTCTGATAGGAGTCAGTGTAACCCTAACTAACCCTGGTAATAGTCTGATAGGAGTCAGTGTAACTAACCCTGGTAATAGTCTGATAGGAGTCAGTGTAACTAACCCTGGTAATAGTCTGATAGGAGACAGTATAACTAACCCTGGTAATAGTCTGATAGGAGTCAGTGTAACTAACCCTGGTAATAGTCTGATAGGAGTCAGTGTAACCCTAACTAACCCTGGTAATAGTCTGATAGGAGTCAGTGTAACTAACCCTGGTAATAGTCTGATAGGAGTCAGTGTAACTAACCCTGGTAATAGTCTGATAGGAGTCAGTGTAACTAACCCTGGTAATAGTCTGATAGGAGTCAGTGTAACTAACCCTGGTAATAGTCTGATAGGAGTCAGTGTAACCCTAACTAACCCTGGTAATAGTCTGATAGGAGTCAGTGTAACTAACCCTGGTAATAGTCTGATAGGAGTCAGTATAACCCAAATAACCCTGGTAATAGTCTGATAGGAGTCAGTGTAACTAACCCTGGTAATAGTCTGATAGGAGTCAGTGTAACTAAACCTGGTAATAGTCTGATAGGAGTCAGTGTAACTAACCCTGGTAATAATCTGATAGGAGTCAGTGTAACTAACCCCGGTAATAGTCTGATAGGAGTCAGTATAACCCTAACTAACCTTGGTAATAGTCTGATAGGAGTCAGTGTAACCCTAACTAACCCTGGTAATAGTCTGATAGGAATCAGTGTAACCCTAACTAACCCTGGTAATAGTCTGATAGGAGTCAGTGTAACTAACCCTGGTAATAGTCTGATAGGAGTCAGTATAACCCTAACTAACCTTGGTAATAGTCTGATAGGAGTCAGTGTAACTAACCCTGGTAATAGTCTGATAGGAGTCAGTGTAACTAACCCTGGTAATAGTCTGATAGGAGTCAGTATAACCCTAACTAACCCTGGTAATAGTCTGATAGGAGTCAGTATAACCCTAACTAACCCTGGTAATAGTCTGATAGGAGTCAGTGTAACTAACCCTGGTAATAGTCTGATAGGAGTCAGTATAACCCTAACTAACCCTGGTAATAGTCTGATAGGAGTCAGTGTAACCCTAACTAACCCTGGTAATAGTCTGATAGGAGTCAGTATAACCCTAACTAACCCTGGTAATAGTCTGATAGGAGTCAGTGTAACCCTAACTAACCCTGGTAATAGTCTGATAGGAGTCAGTGTAACTAACCCTGGTAATAGTCTGATAGGAGTCAGTGTAACTAACCCTGGTAATAGTCTGATAGGAGACAGTATAACTAACCCTGGTAATAGTCTGATAGGAGTCAGTGTAACTAACCCTGGTAATAGTCTGATAGGAGTCAGTGTAACCCTAACTAACCCTGGTAATAGTCTGATAGGAGTCAGTGTAACTAACCCTGGTAATAGTCTGATAGGAGTCAGTGTAACTAACCCTGGTAATAGTCTGATAGGAGTCAGTGTAACCCTAACTAACCCTGGTAATAGTCTGATAGGAGTCAGTGTAACCCTAACTAACCCTGGTAATAGTCTGATAGGAGTCAGTATAACCCTGGTAATAGTCTGATAGGAGACAGTATAACTAACCCTGGTAATAGTCTGATAGGAGTCAGTATAACCCTAACTAACCCTGGTAATAGTCTGATAGGAGTCAATGTAACTAACCCTGGTAATAGTCTGATAGGAGTCAGTGTAACTAACCCTGGTAATAGTCTGATAGGAGTCAGAGTAACTAACCCTGGTAATAGTCTGATAGGAGTCAATGTAACTAACCCTGGTAATAGTCTGATAGGAGTCAGTGTAACCCTAACTAACCCTGGTAATAGTCTGATAGGAGTCAGTGTAACTAACCCTGGTAATAGTCTGATAGGAGTCAATGTAACTAACCCTGGTAATATACTGATATGAGTCAGTGTAACTAACCCTGGTATTAGTCTGATAGGAGTCAGAGTAACTAACCCTGGTAATAGTCTGATAGGAGTCAGTGTAACCCTAACTAACCCTGGTAATAGTCTGATAGGAGTCAGTGTAACTAACCCTGGTAATAGTCTGATAGGAGTCAGTGTAACTAACCCTGGTAATAGTCTGATAGGAGTCAGTGTAACCCTAACTAACCCTGGTAATAGTCTGATAGGAGTCAGTGTAACCCTAACTAACCCTGGTAATAGTCTGATAGGAGTCAGTATAACCCTGGTAATAGTCTGATAGGAGACAGTATAACTAACCCTGGTAATAGTCTGATAGGAGTCAGTATAACCCTAACTAACCCTGGTAATAGTCTGATAGGAGTCAATGTAACTAACCCTGGTAATAGTCTGATAGGAGTCAGTGTAACTAACCCTGGTAATAGTCTGATAGGAGTCAGCGTAACTAACCCTGGTAATAGTCTGATAGGAGTCAATGTAACTAACCCTGGTAATAGTCTGATAGGAGTCAGTGTAACCCTAACTAACCCTGGTAATAGTCTGATAGGAGTCAGTGTAACTAACCCTGGTAATAGTCTGATAGGAGTCAATGTAACTAACCCTGGTAATATACTGATATGAGTCAGTGTAACTAACCCTGGTATTAGTCTGATAGGAGTCAGAGTAACTAACCCTGGTAATAGTCTGATAGGAGTCAGTGTAACTAACCCTGGTAATAGTCTGATAGGAGTCAGTGTAACTAACCCTGGTAATAGTCTGATAGGAGACAGTATAACCCTAACTAACCCTGGTAATAGTCTGATAGGAGTCAGTGTAACTAACCCTGGTAATAGTCTGATAGGAGTCAGTGTAACTAACCCTGGTAATAGTCTGATAGGAGTCAGAGTAACTAACCCTGGTAATAGTCTGATAGGAGTCAGAGTAACTAACCCTGGTTATAGTCTGATAGGAGTCAGTGTAACTAACCCTGGTAATAGTCTGATAGGAGTCAGAGTAACTAACCCTGGTAATAGTCTGATAGGAGTCAGAGTAACTAACCCTGGTAATTGTCTGATAGGAGTCAGAGTAACTAACCCTGGTAATAGTCTGATAGGAGTCAGTGTAACTAACCCTGGTAATAGTCTGATAGGAGTCAGTGTAACTAACCCTGGTATTAGTCTGATAGGAGTCAGAGTAACTAACCCATTTGACCAACTGCATCTGTCTCCTCTTCAGAGAGGTGAACAGATCATTCAGGGTTATCTCTGAGGACCCCAACGCTGCAGATGTCTGAGTCGTGTCCTCCTACTCCTCTTCAGAGAGGTGAACAGATCATTCAAGGTTATCTCTGAGGACCCCAACACTGCAGATGTCTGAGTCGTGTCCCCCTGTTCCTCTAACACTTATAGACCTGTATGAAGTGTCTCCTGCTATGTTAATTTCATGACCCCCAACAGAGGTCATCTCACCCTCTTCATGTGAAGAAAAAAGAAAGGTCCCTGATTCCAGAAGAGGGAGAGACAGAAGGGGAATGAGAGGAATGAAATGATATCATCTGTTCTTATTTTACCTTTTGTCCAGCGAGCGGCACGTGGAGGAAAATGATCTTCTCACTGAGTTATTTGCAGAACTGGATTCTGTGTAATTGTATTCCAGACACACAGGTGGTCCCTCCGCCTTGACACACACACAACGAAGACCGTGTTCAAGGCCACGTTGCATTGGGGCTAGGGTCCCGGGGCGGAGGGGAAGGGAGGAAGAGGAGGGGTGGGGGGTGGAGACATGGACAGATGCATGTGAATTTAGGTAATGGTGTTAGATTTCAGCGCCTGCTTTCCTTGGTCTGTTTGCCCAGCCGGCTGGTCTCAGTGTGTAGAGATAGTGTTAATTAATCTGTTTGCTTTTCTTTAAACCTCTAACCAACGAAGCCATCCAGCTCTAGAGGAGCCGTACGCACGGAGGAACACAGTCTAAATCCAACATTTGTTAAACAAATTACTCACGTGTCTCTCTGAAGAGAGAGAAAGAGAGATAGGCAGAGGGAGAGATAGGAGGAGAGAGAGAGATTGGCCATGTTCTGTTATAATCTCCACCCGGCACAGCCAGAAGAGGACTGGCCACCCCACATATGCTCTCTCTAATTCTCTTTCTTTCTCTCTCTCGGAGGACCTGAGCCCAAGGACCATGCCCCAGGACGACCTGACATGATGACTCCTTGCTGTCCCCAGTCCACCTGACTGTGCTGCTGCTCCAGTTTCAACTGTTCTGCCTTGTTATTATTCGACCATGCTGGTCATTTATGAACATTTGAACATCTTGGCCATGTTCTGTTATAATCTCCACCCGGCACAGCCAGAAGAGGACTGGCCACCCCATATAGCCTGGTTCCTCTCTAGGTTTCTTCCTAGGTTTTGGCCTTTCTAGGGAGTTTTTCCTAGCCACCGTGCTTCTACATTTACATTTACATTTAAGTCATTTAGCAGACGCTCTTATCCAGAGCGACTTACAAATTGGTGCATACACCTTATGACATCCAGTGGAACAGCCACTTTACAATAGTGCATCTAAATCTTTTTAGGGGGGTGAGAAGGATTACTTCTACACCTGCATTGCTTGCTGTTTGGGGTTTTAGGCTGGGTTTCTGTACAGCACTTTGAGATATCAGCTGATGTACGAAGGGCTATATAAATAAAATTTGATTGATTGATTGATTGATTGATGGAGAGAGAGAGAGAGAGAAAGATAGGTGGAGAGAGAGAGAAAGACAGGTGGAGAGAGAGAGAGAGAGAAAGGTAGGTGGAGAGAGAGAGACCCATATTTATGCTTATTTATTTTCCCTTGTGTACTTTAACCATTTATACATCGTTACCACACTGTATATATACATAATATGACATTTGTAATGTCTTATTGTTTTGAAACTTCTGTATGTGTCATGTTTACTGTTAATTTTTATTGTTTATTTCACTTTTGTATATTATCTACCTCACTTACTTTGGAGAGAGAGAGAGAGAGAGAGAGAGAGAGAGAGAGAGAGAGAGAGAGAGAGAGAGAGAGAGAGAGAGAGAGAGAGAGAGAGAGAGAGAGAGAGAGAGAGAGAGAGAGAGAGAGAGAGAGAGAGAGAGAGAGAGAGAGAGAGAGAGAGAGAGAGAGAGAGAGAGAGAGAGAGAGAGAGAGAGAGAGAGAGAGAGAGAGAGAGAGAGAGAGAGAGAGAGAGAGAGAGGCAGAGAGATGGAGGTCAAGAGCATCATCCACAGAGTTCTCTGCAAGGAACGGACCTCCCAAATGGCATCATATTCCTATACAGTATAGTGCACTACCCCTCTGGGCCCTGGTCTAAAGTAGTGCACTACCCTCTGGGCCCTGGTCTAAAGTAGTGCACTACCCTCTGGGCCCTGGTCTAAAGTAGTGCACTACCCCTCTGGGCCCTGGTCTAAAGTAGTGCACTACCCTCTGGGCCCTGGTCTAAAGTAGTGCACTACCCCTCTGGGCCCTGGTCTAAAGTAGTGCACTACCCCTCTGGGCCCTGGTCTAAAGTAGTGCACTACCCCTCTGGGCCCTGGTCTAAAGTAGTGCACTACCCTCTGGGCCCTGGTCTAAAGTAGTGCACTACCCCTCTGGGCCCTGGTCTAAAGTAGTGCACTACCCTCTGGGCCCTGGTCTAAAGTAGCGCACTACCCCTCTGGGCCCTGGTCTAAAGTAGTGCACTACCCCTCTGGGCCCTGGTCTAAAGTAGTGCACTACCCCTCTGGGCCCTGGTCTAAAGTAGTGCACTACCCCTCTGGGCCCTGGTCTAAAGTAGTGCACTACCCTCTGGGTCCTGGTCTAAAGTAGTGCACTACCCCTCTGGGCCCTGGTCTAAAGTAGTGCACTACCCTCTGGGTCCTGGTCTAAAGTAGTGCACTACCCCTCTGGGCCCTGGTCTAAAGTAGCGCACTACCCTCTGGGTCCTGGTCTAAAGTAGTGCACTACCCCTCTGGGCCCTGGTCTAAAGTAGTGCACTACCCTCTGGGCCCTGGTCTAAAGTAGTGCACTACCCCTCTGGGCCCTGGTCTAAAGTAGCGCACTACCCCTCTGGGCCCTGGTCTAAAGTAGTGCACTACCCTCTGGGCCCTGGTCTAAAGTAGTGCACTACCCTCTGGGCCCTGGTCTAAAGTAGTGCACTAACCCTCTGGGCCCTGGTCTAAAGTAGCGCACTACCCTCTGGGCCCTGGTCTAAAGTAGCGCACTACCCTCTGGGCCCTGGTCTAAAGTAGCGCACTACCCCTCTGGGCCCTGGTCTAAAGTAGTGCACTACCCCTCTGGGCCCTGGTCTAAAGTAGCACACTACCCCTCTGGGCCCTGGTCTAAAGTAGTGCACTACCCTCTGGGCCCTGGTCTAAAGTAGTGCACTACCCCTCTGGGCCCTGGTCTAAAGTAGCGCACTACCCTCTGGGCCCTGGTCTAAAGTAGCGCACTACCCCTCTGGGCCCTGGTCTAAAGTAGTGCACTACCCCTCTGGGCCCTGGTCTAAAGTAGCGCACTACCCCTCTGGGCCCTGGTCTAAAGTAGTGCACTACCCCTCTGGGCCCTGGTCTAAAGTAGTGCACTACCCCTCTGGGCCCTGGTCTAAAGTAGTGCACTACCCCTCTGGGCCCTGGTCTAAAGTAGCGCACTACCCTCTGGGCCCTGGTCTAAAGTAGCGCACTACCCCTCTGGGCCCTGGTCTAAAGTAGTGCACTACCCCTCTGGGCCCTGGTCTAAAGCAGTGAACTATAAAGGAAATAGGGTTTTAGGCACAGGCCTAGATCAAATAAAATATTATTTACTTCGTCACATGGGCTGAATACAACAGGTATTCAGCCCATTTCACCTTACAGTGAAATGCTGACTTACGAGCCCCTAACCAACAATGCAGTTTAAAAAAATATGGATAAGAAGAAGAAATAAAAGTAACAAGTAATTAAAGAGCAGCAATAAAATAACAATAAGAGGCTATATACAGGGGGTACCAGTACAGAGTCAATGTGGAGGCTATATACAGGGGGTACCAGTACAGAGTCAATGTGGAGGTTATATACAGGAGGTACCGGTACAGAGTCAATGTGGAGGATATATACAGGGGGTACCGGTACAGAGTCAATGTGGAGGTTATATACAGGGGGTACCGGTACAGAGTCAATGTGGAGGTTATATACAGGGGGTACCGGTACAGAGTCAATGTGGAGGTTATATACAGGGGGTACCAGTACAGAGTCAATGTGGAGGCTATATACAGGGGGTACTGGTACAGAGTCAATGTGGAGACTATATACAGGGGGGAGGTACCGGTACAGAGTCAATGTGGAGGTTATATACAGGGGGTACCGGTACAGAGTCAATGTGGAGGTTATATACAGGGGGTACCGGTACAGAGTCAATGTGGAGGCTATATACAGCGGGTACCAGTACAGAGTCAATGTGGAGGCTATATACAGGGGGTACAGGTACAGAGTCAATGTGGAGGCTATATACAGGGGGTACCAGTACAGAGTCAATGTGGAGGCTATATACAGGGGGTACAGGTACAGAGTCAATGTGGAGGCTATATACAGGGTGTACCGGTACAGAGTCAATGTGGAGGCTATATACAGGGGGTACCGGTACAGAGTCAATGTGGAGGCTATATACAGGGGGTACCGGTACAGAGTCAATGTGGAGGCTATATACAGGGGGTACCGGTACAGAGTCAATGTGGAGGCTATATACAGGGGGTACCGGTACAGAGTCAATGTGGAGGCTATATACAGGGGGTACCGGTACAGAGTCAATAGGGAGGCTATATACAGGGGGTACCGGTACAGAGTCAATGTGGAGGATATATACAGGGGTTACCGGTACAGAGTCAATGTGGAGGTTATATACAGGGGGTACTGGTACAGAGTCAATGTGGAGGCTATATACAGGGGGTACAGGTACAGAGTCAATGTGGAGGCTATATACAGGGGGTACCAGTACAGAGTCAATGTGGAGGCTATATACAGGGGGTACAGGTACAGAGTCAATGTGGAGGCTATATACAGGGTGTACCGGTACAGAGTCAATGTGGAGGCTATATACAGGGGGTACCGGTACAGAGTCAATGTGGAGGCTATATACAGGGGGTACCGGTACAGAGTCAATGTGGAGGCTATATACAGGGGGTACCGGTACAGAGTCAATGTGGAGGCTATATACAGGGGGTACCGGTACAGAGTCAATGTGGAGGCTATATACAGGGGGTACCGGTACAGAGTCAATAGGGAGGCTATATACAGGGGGTACCGGTACAGAGTCAATGTGGAGGATATATACAGGGGTTACCGGTACAGAGTCAATGTGGAGGTTATATACAGGGGGTACTGGTACAGAGTCAATGTGGAGACTATATACAGGGGGGAGGTACCGGTACAGAGTCAATGTGGAGGTTATATACAGCGGGTACCGGTACAGAGTCAATGTGGAGATTATATACAGGGGGTACCAGTACAGAGTCAATGTGGAGATTATATACAGGGGGTACCGGTACAGAGTCAATGTGGAGGCTATATACAGGGGGTACCGGTACAGAGTCAATGTGGAGATTATATACAGGGGGTACCAGTACAGAGTCAATGTGGAGACTATATACAGGGGTCACCGGTACAGAGTCAATGTGGAGACTATATACAAGGGTCACCGGTACAGAGTCAATGTGCTGGGGCACCTGTTAGTTGAGTTAATATGTACATGTAGGTAGAGTTATTAAAGTGACTACAGATGATAACAACAGAGAGTAGCAGCGGTGTAAACGAGGAGGGGGAGGCAACGCCAATAGTTTGGGTAAAAGTTTGATTAGGTGTTCAGGAGTCTTATGGCTTGGGGGTAGAAGCTGTTTAGAAGCTTCTTCGACCTCGACTTGGCGCTCCGGTACCGCTTGCCGTGCGGTAGCAGAGAGAACAGTCTGACTAGGGTGGCTGGAGTCTTTGACAATTTATAGGGCCTTTCTCTGACACCGCCTGGTATAGAGGTCCTGGATGGCAGGAAGCTTGGCCCCAGTGATGTACTGGGCTGTTCGCACTACCCTCTGTAGTGCCTTGCCATCAGAGGCCGAGCAGTTGCCATACCAGGTAGTGATGCAACCAGTACTCTTGATGGGGCAGCTGTAGAACCTTTAGAGGATATGGGGACCTGTGCCAAATCTTTTCAGTCTCCTGAGGGAGAATAGGTTTTGCCGTGCCCTCTGAACGACTGTCTTGGTGTGCTCGGACCATGTTAGTTTGTTGGTGATGTGGACACCAAGGAACTTGAAGTTCTCACACTGATGTGTCATCGGCAAACTTAATGATGGTGTTGGAGTCGTGCCTGGCCGTGCAGTCATGAGTGAACAGGGAGTACAGGAGGGGACTGAGCACGCACCCCGGGGGGGGCCCAGTATTGAGGATCAGCGTGGCAGACGTGTTGTTGCCTACCCTTACCACCTGGGGGCGGCCCATCAGGAAGTCCCGGATCCAGTTGCAGAGGGAGGTGTTTAGTCCCAGGGTCCTTAGCTTAGTGATGAGCTTTGAGGGAACTATGGTGTTGAACGCTGAGCTGTAGTCAATGAATAGCATTCTCACATAGGGGTTCCTTTTGTCCAGGTGGGAAAGGGCAGTGTGGGGCGGCAGGTAACCTAGTGGTTAGAGCATTGGACTATAACCAAGTAACCGAAAGTTTGCAAGATAGAATCCCTGAGCTGACAAGGTACAAGTCAGTCGTTCTGCCCCTGAATAAGGCAGTTAACCCACTGTTCCTAGGTCGTCATTGAAAATAAGAATTTGTTCTTTTAACTGACTTGCCTAGTTAAATAAAGGTAAAATAAATGTAAAACATATATATTTATATAAAAAATAGAGATTGATCACACAGTCTTCTGGAACAGCTGGTGCTATCATGCATGGTCCAGTGTTATTTGCCTTGAAGCGAGCATAGAAGTAGTTTAGCTCATCTGCTAGGTTCGTGTTACTGGGCAGCTCTCGGCTGTGCTTCCCTTTGTAGTCTGTAATGGTTTGCAAGCTCTGCCACATCCGACGAGCGTCAGAGCCGATGTAGTACGATTCAATCTTAGTCCTGTATTGAAGCTTTGCCTGTTTGATGGTTCGTCGGTGGGCATAGCGGGATTTCTTATCAGCTTCCGGGTTAGAGTCCCGTTCCTTGAAAGCGGCAGCCTTTAGCTCAGTGCGGATGTTGCCTGTCATCCATGGCTTCTGGTTGGGGTATGTACGTACGGTTACTGTGGGGGTGACATCATCGATGCACTTATTGATGAAGCCAATGACTGATGTGGTGTATTCCTCAATGTCATCGGAGGAGTCCCAGAACATGTTCCAGTCTGTGCAAAACAGTCCTGTAGTTTAGCATCTGCTTCATCTGGCCACTTTATTATTGATCACTGGTGATTCCTGCTTTAATTTTAGATTGTAAACAGGAATCAAGAGGAATTATGGTCAGATTTGCCAAATGGAGGGTGAGGGAGAGCTTTGTACGCGTCTCTGTGTGTGGAGTTAAGGTGGTCCAGAGTTTGTTTCTCTCTGGTTACATGTTTAACATGCTGATAGAAATTTGGTAAAACTGGTTTAAGTTTCCCTGCATTAAAGTCCCCGGCTCCTAGGAGCACTGCCTCTTGGTGAGCGTTTTCTTGTTGCTTATGGCTGAGCTCATTCAATGCTGTCTTGGTGGTATGTAAACAGCTCTGAAAAATACAGATGAAAACTGTTAAGGGAATTTTTATCAATGATGACTAATTATGTATACATTTCAATCAGGACTGACTAATCAGAATACTATTATGTTACTGTATATGTACTAATCCGAATACTATTATGTTACTGTATATGGACTAATCCGAATACTATTATGTTACTGTATATGGACTAATCAGAATACTATTATGTTACTGTATATGTAATGAGTTTCCTCCTCTTCTTCCGAAGAGGAGAGGCGAAACGGATCAGAGGACCAATACGCGGCGTGGTAATTTTCCATGGTACTTTTTAATGCTATAAGGTACACATGAACAAACTAACAAAACAAGAAATGTGAAAACTCAAAAAACAGTCCTATCTGGTGCACACACAGAGACAGGAAACAATCACCCACAAACACAGTGAAACCCAGGCTACCTAAGTATGATTCTCAATCAGAGACAACTAATGACACCTGCCTCTGATTGAGAACCATACTAGGCCGAAACATCGAAATAACCAAAACATAGAAAAACAAACATAGACTACCCACCCAACTCACGCCCTGACCATACTAACTAAACACAAAACACAGAAAATAAAGGTCAGAACGTGACAGTATATGTATGAATTTTCTTTCTTAATCTTAGTACTGAATATAACGTGTGTGAATTAATCAAGGATTAAAACAATGACTGTCTGTTCCTTGGTACAAATGAATGAACGATATCTTCAGACTGGCTAGAATGCTTATCTACACGAGAAAACCTTGGCTCGTAAATTATATTAAATTGGTAGGGAGACGGATGTGGGAAGGCTTGAGATACAGCCTTTGTACTGGAACGGAGATGGCACGGGTTGGTGTTGAAACTAATGACGGCATTTTCAGTTTATAACCTGTGGTAAACTGTATCGTATTCAGTACTCTCGTGAATAAACTCTGCTGTATGACTTTAAGACTGTCCATTATTATAGAATAATGGTCTTACAAATCCTTATGAATTTTAATTGGGTATTAAAACATAGAGCAATTCAATTCCTTTAAAAAAAACTCTCTAGGTAAATAGTGTGGTCTACAGCTTATCATGAGATACTCTACCTCAGGCGAGCAAAACCTCGACACTTCCTCAGATATCGTGCACCAGCTGTTGTTTACATATAAGCATTAGTCTGCTGCCCCTTGTCTTACCAGACGCCTCTGTTCTATCCTGCCGATACAGCGTATAACCAGCCAGTAACCAGTATGTTGATAATGTCGTCATTCAGCCACAACTCTGTGAAGCATAAGATATTACAGTTTTGAATGTCCTGTTGGTAATTTAATCTTCCGCGTAGGTCATATATTTTATTGTCCAAAGATTGCACGTTTGCTAGCAGAATGGAAGGAAGTTGGGGTTTATTCGATCGCCTACGAATTCCCAGAAGGCAGCCTGCCCTCTGGCCCCTTTTTCTCATGCAAATCACGGGGATCTGGGCCTGTTCCTGGGAGAGCACTATATCATAGTGCGGTCATAAGAGACGGTAGCAGCAACATTATGTACAAAATAAGTTACAAACAACGCAAATAAACCAACAAAAAACACAATCGGTTGGGGACATGTAAAACGTCTGCCTTCATCTCCGGAGCCATTT